>NW_020173036.1:1644686-1719465 GCF_003031525.2 Neophocaena asiaeorientalis asiaeorientalis | reverse complement strand
TTTTTTTTTTTTTTTGCGGTGCACAGGCCCCTCCTTGCTGTGGCCTCTCCCGTTGCAGAGCACAGGCTCCAGATGCACAAGCTCAGTGGCCATGGCTCACGGGCCCAGCCACTCCGTGGCATGTGGTATCCTCCTGTACTGGGGCACGAACATGTGTCCCCTGCGTCCCCAGGTGGACTCTCAACCACTGCGCCACCAGGGAAGCCCATGTTGGAGGATTTTTAATCACAGTCTCAATTTCAGTGCTTGTGACTGGTCTGTTTATATTTTCTATTTCTTCCTGTTTCAGTCTTGGAAGGTTGTGCTTTTCTAAGAATTTGTCCATTTTTTCCAGGTTGTTCATTTTATTGGCATATAGTTTCTTGTGGTAATCTCTCATGAATCTTTGTATTTCTGCAGTGTCGGTTGTTACTTCTCCTTTTTCATTTCTAATTCTATTGATTTGAGTCTTCTCCCTTTTTTTCTTGATGAGTCTGGCTAATGGTTTATCAATTTTGTTTATCTTCTTAAACAACCAGCTTTTAGTTTTATTGATCTTTGCTGTCGTTTCCTTCATTTCTTTTTTATTTCTGATCTGATCTTTATGATTTCTTTCCTTCTGCTAACTTTGGGTTGTTTTTGTTCTTCTTTCTCTTATTGCTTCAGGTGTAAGATTAGGTTGTTTATTTGAAATGTTTCTTGTTTCTTGAGGTAGGATTGTATTGCTATGAACTTCTCTTTTAGAACTGCTTTTGCTATATCCCATAGGTTTTGGGTCATCATGTTTTCACTGTCATTTGTTTCTAGGTATTTTTTGATTTCCTCTTTGATTTCTTCAGGGATCTCTTGGTTATTAAGTAGTGTATTGTCTAGCCTCCATGTGTTTGTATTTTTTACAGATTTTTCCCTGTAATTTATATCTAGTCTCATAGCATTGTTTTCAGAAAAGTTACCTGATACAATTTCAATTTTATTAAATTTACCAAAGCTTGATTTGTGACCCAAGTTATAATCTATCCTGGAGAATGTTTCATGAGCACTTATGAATAAAGTGTATTCTGTTGTTTTTGGATGGAATGTCCTATAAATAACAATTTTGTCCATCTTGTTTAATGTATCAATGTATTTAAATCTTGTGTTTCCTTATTTATTTTCATTTTGGATGATCTGTCCATTGGTGAAAGTGGGGTGTTAAAGTCCCCTACTATGATTGTGTTACTGTTGATTTCCCATTTATGGGTGTTAGCATTTGCCTTATGTATTGAGGTGCTCCTATGTTGGGTACCTAAATATTTACAATTGTTATATCTTCTTCTTTGATTGATCCCTTGATCATTATTTAGTGTCCTTCCTTGTCTCTTTTAGTAGTCTTTATTTAAAAGTCTATTTTGTCTGACATGAAAATTCCAATCCAGCTTTCTTTTGATTTCCATTTACATGGAATATCTTTTTCCATATCCTCACTTTCAGTCTGTATGTGTCCCTAGGTCTGAAGAGAGTGACTTGTAGACAGCATATATATGGGTCTTGTTGTTGTATCTATTCAGCCAGTGTGTGTCTTTTGGTGGTAGATTTTAATCCATTTACATTTAAGGTAATTTTCAATATGTATGTTCCTATTCCCAGTTTTCTTAATTGTTTTGGGTTTGTTGTTGTAGGTCTTTTCCTTCTCTTGTGTTTCCTGCCTAGAGAAGTTCCTTTCGCATTTGTTGTAAAGCTGGCTTGGTGGTGCTGAATTCTGTTAGCTTTTGCTTGTCTGTAAAGTTTTAATTTATCTACTGAATCTGAATGAGATCCTTGCTGGTTAGACTAATCCTAGTGGTAGGTTTTTCCCTTTCATCAGTTTAAATATGTCCTGCCACTCCCTTCTGGCTTGCAGAGTTTCTGCTGAAAGATCAGCTGTTAATCTTATGGGGATTCCCTTGTGTGTTATTTGTTGCTTTTCTCTTGCTGCTTTTAATATTTTTTCTTTGTATTTAATTTTTGATATTTTGATTAATATGTATCTTGGGGTGTTTCTCCTTGGAGTTATCCTGTGTGAGGCTGTCTGCACTTTCTGGACTTGATTGACTATTTCCTTTCCCATATTAGGGAAGTTTTCAACTATAATCTCTTCAAATATTTACTCAGTCCCTTTCTTTTCTCTTCTTCTTCTGGGACCCCTATAATTTGAATGTTGGTGCATTTAATGTTGTTCCAGAGGTGTCTAACACTGTGCTCAATTCTTTTCATTCTTTTTTCTTTATTTTGCCCTGCAGTAGTTATTTCCACTACTCTTTATTTATTTATTTATTTATCTTTTGCGGTACGTGGGCCTCTCACTGTTGTGGCCTCTCCCATTGCGGAGCACAGGCTCCGGACACACAGGCTCAGCGGCCATGGCTCACAGGCCTAGCCGCTCCGCGGCATGTGGGATCTTCCCAGACCGGGGCACGAACCCGTGTCCCCTGCATCAGCAGGCGGACTCTCAACCACTGCGCCACCAGGGAAGCCCTATATCCACTATTTTATCTTCCAGTTCACTTATCCATTCTTCTGCCTCAGTTATTCTGCTATTGATTCCTTCTAGAGAATTTTTAATTTCATTTATTGTGTTGTTCATCATTGTTTGTTTGCTCTTTAGTTCTTCTAGGTCCTTGTTAAACGTTTCTTATATTTTCTCCATTCTATTTCCAAGATTTTGAATCATCTTTACTATTGTTACTCTGAATTCTTTTTCAGGTAGACTGCCTATTTCCTCTTCATTTGTTTGGTCTGGTGGGTTTATACCTTGCTCCTTCATCTTGTGTGTTTCTCTGTCTTCTCATTTTGCTTAACTTCCTGTGTTTGGGCGTCTCCTTTTCGCAGGCTGTAGGTTCATATTTCCTGTTGTGTTTTGTGTCTGCCCTCAGTGGCTAAGGTTGGTTCAGTGGATTGTGTAGGCTTCCTGGTGGAAGGGACTATTGCCTGTGTTCTGGTGGATGAGGCTGGATCTTGTCTTTCTGGTGGACAGGGCTGCTTCTGGTGGTGTGTTTTGCAGTGTCTGTGATCTGTTATGATTTTAGGCAGCCTCTCTGCTAATGGCTGGGGTTGTGTTCCTGTCTTGCTAGTTATTTGGCATAGTGTGTCCAGCAGTATAGCTCACTGGTCATTGAGTGGAGCTGGGTCTAAGCATTGAGATGGAGATCTCTGGGAGAGCTTTCGCCATTTAATATTATGGGGAACTGGGAGCTCTCTGCTGGATCAGTGTCCTGAACTTGGCTCTTCCACCTCAGGGGCACACGCTTGAAACCCAGCCACAGCACCACGACCCTGTCAGGTATGTGGGGAGTCTCTTGCCTTTTGGGAAGTCTGAGGTCTTCTGCCAGGGTTCAGTTGGTGTTCTATGGGAGTTGTTCCACATGTATATGTATTTCTGATGTATTTGTGTGGAGGAAGGTGATCTCCATATCTTACTTTTCCGCCATCTTGAAGGTCTCCTCCTAGTTTGTTTTGAATTCAAAGAGAACATTGAAATTTATCAAATGCTTTGCATCATTTTTTGAAACGTTCATATATTTTTTTTTTCTTTTACCTATAATATGGTGAATTAAATAAATATATTTGTAATGTTGAACTCTTGTGGCATTTCCGGAATGAACAATGTATGACTTCTTTGAATCCATTTTATATTGCACTCCAGGATTCAGTTTGCTGAAATTTTGTTTTTGATGTTGCAGCAATTCTAGCACCACCACTACCACCACCACCACTGCCATCATCATCATCATCCATTAGCAGCATTATAAGCCATAAGCTGAATGCCTACAGTATTTTAGAACTTATTTACCTCACTTTTTAAACCTCACAGTTATTGTTTTTTAAAAAAAGCATTTTTTCAGGTTTATTGAGTTACAATTGACAAATAAAATTGGAAGAAATTTAAAGTGTGCAACCCTGGCAGTTGTTCTTAAGGTAGGTATTATAATCCTACTTTAGAGAAAGGATTTAGAATAGTTAAGTATCCAAGTCACAAAATATTTCTTTAAAATACAAGTATTTAAATACTTGTATTTAAATGTAAGATGTATTTAACTCCCAAGCCTATAAATTTAATCATTTTATGTCTCTATATTTAGTGGAAGGATTGGTTGGTAGATTATTTCTTAGTGCTCTATTTTGACAAATTTTATTATCAGGGTTGTTTTAGTCCAGTAAAACAAATTAAAATGCTTTCCATCTTTATGCTTTAAAATATGAAATATTTTAAAAAGCACAGAATTAAATTTTTTCCTATATCTGAGAATATACGTATTTTATTATTCCCCAAAGTATGCATTTCTGTTTCCTTTCATTTTTCCTTGATCACTATTGCTTGACTTTACATATTTTGTTGGTCTTGTCAAAATAAAAAAAACAGTTTTATATACCAATTGTAATGTTTTTCTCTTGTTGTCTTTGTTTCACTTTGAGGGCTTTTAAAGAGAAATTTTGCTTCTTGGATTGAATGTTTATTGCATTGATTCTCTAAGATGATGGTCAATATTGTGACCACAGCTCAAACTCTTGTCCCCCTCCTACGTCCAATGTCCTGTTGAAATGACTCTATTAATGTAACAGGGAAAAATCCTATACAGTCAATAAAACAAAAAGAGTGGCACTTAACACACTAAAACTGTGTAAGAAATTCAGCAATAAAGTGAGTATATAAGAGTAGAGGGATTTTTGTGGGGGATGAGTGGGAAGAAAAGCCCACTAAGGTAGTAAGGAAAGTGGGTCATAGAATGAATTAATTGAACCATGACATAAATCTTTTCTGAATGAGTCTATTTTAGCTACCAGTAGGTTACATCAACTAAAAGTTTGTGTGATGAATAATCTAAACAACCAAAAGTGACACACAAGAAAATAGAAAACTTTAAAAAGTGGTATTATTAGAAAGTTTTAAAGATCAGAGTACCATAAAAAATCTCATTACAAGAAAAAAAATCCCATAGATTAAAAAAAGATCATTAAACTAAAATTTCAGCAAAGATAGTGGATATTGCATAACAAAACAAAGAAATAAAATATAAATTAGATAATTAGAAGTCTAAGGTAGTATGTTACTACTATTCAGCCAAGTATTCCCATTCCGCTCTCTGTGGGACCCCCTCTAGATTATATTTCCTGCAAGTAGATGCTACTTCACCCCTCTGTCAATAGGTTTGTACATTTGATTTGCTTTGGGTAGTGAAATGTGCGTGCAACTGGTATGTGTCACATCTGAACCAGAACTTTAAGAGCCTAGAATGGCCCATCATCCTCTCTTTCCCTCTGCTTCAAGATGGACGTGTCCTAGGTGAGGGCTGCTCTTTCACCCCTGGTCCTTTTCTTTTTGTTATTTAAAACAGTTTTTATTGACGTATAGTTGATTTACAATATTATATTAGTTTCAGGTGTACAATATAGTGAATCAGTATTTTTAAAGATTATACTCCATTAAAAGTTATTAAAAATAATGGCTATAATTCCCTGTGCTGTACAATATATCCTTGCTGCTTATCTATTTTATACTAGTAGTTTGTATCTCTTAATTTCATACCCCTATCTTTCTCCTCCCCCTTTCCCTCTCCCCACTGGTAACCACTAGTTTGTTTTCTATATCTGTGAGTCTGCTTCTGTTTTGCTATATACATTCATTTGTTTATTTTTTATATGCCACATATAAGTGATATCATATAGTATTTGTCTTTCTGTCTGATTTATTTCACTAAGCGTATATAAAACTTCTTTATTCATTCATCTGTTGATGGACACTTAAGTTGCTTCCATATCTTGGCTATTGTAAATAGTGCTGTTATGAACATTGGGGTGCATGTATCTTTTTGAATTAGTGTTCTCTTTTTTATGGATATGTATCCAGGAGTGAAATAGTGAAATTGCTGGATCATATGATAATTCTATTTTCAGTTTTTTGAGCAACCTTCATACTGTTTTCCATAGTGACTGCACCAACTTACATTCCCACCAACAGTGTGCAAGCGTTCCCTTTTCTCCACATCCTTGCCAACATTTGTTATTTGTGGTCATTTTGATGACAGCCATTCTGACAGGTGTGAGGTGACATCTTGTTTTGATTTGTATTTCTCTAATAATTAACAATGTTGAGCATCTTTTCATGTGCCAGTTGGTCATCTGTATGTATTCTTTGGAAAAATGTCTAGTCAGGTCTTCTGCCCATTTTTTGCTTAGGTTGTTTGTTTTTTTGATATTGAGCTGTTTATATATTTTGGGATATTAACCCCTTGTCAGTCATATCATTTGCAAATAGTTTCTCCCATTCAGTAGGTTGTCTTTTCAGTTTGTCATTGGTTTCCTTTGCTGTGCAAAAGCTTTTTTAAATTAATTAATTAATGAATTAAATTTTGACTGCATTGGGTCTTTGTTGCTGCGCACGGGCTTTCTCTAGTTGCGGCGAGTGGGGGCTACCCTTTGTTGTGGTGCTTGGGCTTCTCGTTGCGGTGACTTCTTTTGTTGCAGACCATGGGCTCTAGGCGCATAGGCTTCAGTAGTTGTGGCTCGTGGGCTCTAGAGCTCAGCCTCAGTAGTTGTGGAGCATGGGCTTTGTTGCTCCGCAGCATGTGGGATCTTCCTGAACCAGGGATCGAACCCCTGTCCCCTGCACTGGCAGGCGGATTCTTAAGCACTGCACCACCAGGGAAGTCCTGTGCAAAAGCTTTTAAGTTTAATTCCCATTTGTTTACTTTTGCTTTTATTTTTTTCCCCTTAGAAAATAAATCCAAAAAATATTGCTAATTTATATCAAAGAGCATCCTAGGTTACAGATTCTTCCCTTTCAGTACTTGGAATATATCCTGCCTCTCCCTTCTGGCCTGCAAAGTTTCTGCAGAGAAATCAGCTGATAGCCTTATGGGGATTTTCTTGTATATGACCTTTTTTCCCTTGCTGCCTTTAGAATTCTCTTTAACTTGCCATTTCAATTATGATATGTCTTGGTGTGGGTCTGTTTGGGTTCATCTGGTTTTGGACCCTTTGTATTTCCTGTACCTGTATACCTGTTTCCTTCTTCAGGTTTTGGAAGTTTTCGTCCCTAATTTCCTCAAATATATTTTTGATCCCTTCCTCTCTCTTATCCTTCTGGGGCCTCTATAATGCAAATATTGGTACACTATTGGTACACACTAATGACAGTGATCTCTTAAACGGTTTTCAGTTTTTTAACATTTGTTTTTCTTTTTGCTGTTCTGATTGGGTGATTTCCATTATTCTGTCTTCCAGATCACATATCCATTTTTCTGTATCAGATTGTCATACTGAGTGAAGAAGTCAGACAGAGAAAGAGAAATATTGTATGATATCCCTTATATGTGGAATCGAAAAAGAAATGATACCAATGACCTTATTTATAAAACAGAAACAGACTCACAGACTTAGAGAACAAACTTATGGTTACCGGGGGAAGGATGAAGGGAAGGGGTAGTCAGGGGGTTTGGGATCAGTTAACTTTTTTTTTGTTTTTGCGGTACGTGGACCTCTCACTGCTGTGGCCTCTCCCATTGCGGAGCATAGGCTCCAGATGTACAGGCTCAGCGGCCATGGCTCACGGGCCCAGCCGCTCCGCGGCATGTGGGGTCCTCCCATACCGGGGCACAAACCCGTGTCCCTTGCATTGGCAGGTGGACTCTCAACCACTGCGCCACCAGGGAAGCCCCAGTTAACATTTTTATTAATAATGTTTTGAATTCTTTATCTGGTAAATTTTATTTCTGTTTCATTATTTGTTTCTTCAGTGGTGTTCCCTTGGTCTTTCCATTGAGAGCAGTTCCTCTACCTTTTCAATTTGCTTAACTTCCTCTGCCTCTATGATTTAGGTGAATTTATGTTAAGAATGAAAATTCCTGGTCTCTACTCCCCTGAGATTCTAATTTAATTGACCTGGGTGGAGCTTAGACATCTACAATTTTAATACAATTTCAGAAAATTTTTATTTAAAGTAAATGATTGCCCATACTTAGAGTTTTCTTTTAGGTGGTTTCCAATGCTTTTACCTCATGGGTTTTTTGTTTGTTTGTCTTTGAAATGGGACAAAAGACCTCAACGACATTAGAATCAGAATTTCTCTCTCCTTCTCATCCCTCAAAAAGGCAACTAGCTTTTAATTCACTAAAAAATATAAGCTTTATAAGGGCAGGGACCCTAATTTCTTGTTTACCTCTGGTCTTCCCTGTTTAAGACAATGTGTGGTACAACTCAATACTTGCTAAATGAATGCATATATGCCCTAATAAATGAAAATTATTATTTTGCAAGATATTTTTGGAAAGCTGTGGCTTGATGTAATTCATTTTCTTTCACCCTTAAAGGCCCCCTACTCCAGGATATTCAGAAAACATAGACTCCTCCTTTTCTGAATTTGAGAAATATATGGTATGACAACTTCACAGCCTTGATCTTCTCCGTAAAAGTAAGTGGAAGTTTTTCTAAGTATGTGCTTCTAGGTAAGAAAAGGGAAAACTCATATAATTAATCATGATTGAAAAATCAGCTGTTTTACGTTTTGTAGGTGTATTATAATAAATGTTAAAAAATCAGTTATTTAAAAATAAAAGCCAAATCATAGCACAATTTTTGAAGATAATACCTCTGGAGCTCATGTTTCTATTACTTGAACATTTATTGTACATCATCAGCTTTCAGCTGAGAAGGAAAAAATAAAACACTTGATTTTTGAAAATGAAAGCACAATATTCCCAGCTAGCTTGCATATTGGAGAGAAAGAAATTAAAAACTTAACCTTATCTATCCATTCATAATTAATATTCATCATGGGCACATACCTTGCTTCTCTCCTTATCATAACTTAAAATTTGATTCATGGTTCAATTTCCTAAATGAATGTTTGGGTTCTTTTCCTCAAGAACAAATATTGTTATTATGTATTTTAGCTACATCATAAACATAAATATAGGATAATATGTAGTAAATAGCTAAATTCTATCGGGTGGATCATATTTAGTAAACAACAAAGTACTCAGATAATAAACAAACTTTCCCATAAGTAATTCACTATTATTTTTTCTATGAATTTTTTACACAGTTGAGATTGTATTGTATGTATAACTTCACATCCTGCTGTTTTCCTGATAGCTTAATTTAAGAATAACTCATATTAATGAAAATTATAAACATTAATTTACAAAATAATAAATATTATGCTGATTGACATTAAAGTGAATGTTTATGCTGTTATATGTCTTATCCATACGTTAATTAACAATCAAATATCAAGGTCAATTGCTTTTAGGAGCTACTCTTGGTTTATAATGATTAAAAATAATTAGTGACCGTGTTTATCAACTGTTGCTATAAAATGCTGTGTAACCATGTACTCAGTAGCTTGCAACAACAAGCATTTAAAAGCTTAAGCTCAGAAGTGATACACTGTCACTTCCACCTATATCCACATTGAAAAAAGGCCACGTGTTAAGTTCAACATCATTGGGTGCAAAGTAGAATTTCTCCATAGAGGTTGGGATGACGAGAGTAAGAGAGAATGTTTTCTGAACAGTAATCTTCTACAGTGGCAAATTTATTTATTTATTCACTTTGACAGAAACATGCTCTGAGTTCATGTAAAAGTGGTTTAAAATTATTAAGGAGTAAATTTAAAAGAAGAGGTGCTAAACATCTCTAATTTACAAAACTTGAAATGATTTGATTTGCCAAGAGTATTTTGCTGCATTCATTCCCAGTATCCTGCAGAAAACATACAGCACAGATTTTGTAAAAATGGTAATGCATAAGAAATTATTGTGTGTTTGCAGAATTGAAGGTTAATAATAGTTGCAGATATTCTTACAGTTCAGATCTATCCATGCACTGATCAATGGGGCATTATTATATTTGAAAGCAGACTTTTCTTTGATAAGATGTTGAAAGAGGAACCTATACCTGAAAAGAAAACTGGAAGTTTGAGGAAACGTCTAGCAAACTAATGCTCTTTTTAAAAAATTTTTATTGGAGGATAGTTGATTTACAATGTTGTGTTACTTTCTGTTGTACAGCAAAGTGAATCAGTTGTACATATACATATATCAACTCTTTTTTAGATTCTTCTCCCATGTAGGTCATTACAGAGTATTGAGTAGAGTTCCCTGTGCTATACAGTAGGTCCTTACTAGTTATCTATTTTATATATAGTAGGGTGTATATGTCAATCCCAATCTCCCAATTATCCCTCCCTCCCTTTCCCCGCTAGTAACCATAAGATTGTTTTCTACATCTGTGACTCTATTTCTGTTTTGTAGATAAGTTCATTTGTACCATTCAGATTCCACATATGTCATACGATATTTGTCCTTCTCTGTCTGACTTTCTTCACTCATTATGATAATCCTGAGGTCTATCCATGTTGCTGCAAATGGCATTATTTCGTTCTTTTTCATGGCTGAGTAATATTCCGTTGTCTATACGTACCATATCTTTTTTATCCATTCCGCTGTCGATGGATGTTTAGGTTGCTTCCATGTCCTGGCTACTGTAAATATTGCTGCAATGAACATTGTCCTGCATGTGTCTTTTTGAATTATGGTTTTCTCTGGGTATATGCCCAGGAGTGGGTAGCTCTATTTTTAGTTTTTTAAGGAACCTCCATACTGTTCTCCATAGTGGCTGTACCATTTACATTCCCACCAAAAGTGTAGAAGGGTTCCCTTTTCTCTACATCTAATGCTCTTTTAAGGTTTTTCTTTGTGAAAATGGAGTGGACTGTCATTTGAGTTGATCTAGGATGGGTGGTATGGCAGGCTGAACAACATCCCCCATAGATATCCAGGTCCTAGTCTCTGGAACCTGTGAATGTTATTGTATATGGTAAAAGGGACTTTACAAATGTGATTAAGGATTTTGAGATGGGAAGACTGTCCTGGATTATCTAGGTATTCCCTAAATGTAATCCCAAGTATCCTTATCAAAGGAAGGAAGAAGTGGATATATAATTACTTACTACAGAAGAGAATAAGGCAATGTGATCATGAAAGCAGAGATTGGAGTGGTGCCCTTTGAAGATGGAGGAACTGATCATAAGGCATGGAATACAGGTGGCCACTAGAACTTTAAAAGGAAAGGAAATGGATCCTCCCCTAGAGTCTCTAGAGGGAACACAGCCCTGTCAGTACGCTGGTTTCAGCCCAGTGAAACCCATTTCAGACTTCTGATCTTCAGAACTGTAAGAGAATACACTTATGTTGTTTTAAGCCACCAAATCTGTGGTAATTTGTTACAGCAGCTGTAGGAAACTAATACAGATGGTACCTGCGAAAGTTTGTCAAGTTTCTAAATTGACCTACAGATTGGAAGTTCTGCTCTGAAAAAAAAAAAATTCCTCACAAAATTTTGTTTAAGGTGCAAAATTAAATGAGTTTCTGTAGGAACTAAGTGTATCTAAATGAAACTAAGCTAAACTAAAGTTCTACTCACTTGAAGAAGTTGTTTGTGTTGAAAACTAAAAATGGAGGCCTTCAGCTTATGATGGGTTGAATTGTATCCACCAAGAAGATGCCAAAGCCCTAACCCCCAGTACCTATGAATGTGAACTTACTTGGAAATAGGGTCATTGACGATGATCAAGTTAAGATGAGGTCATTGAGGTGGGTTCTAATCCAATATGATTGGTGTCCTTGTAAGAAAGGGACATTTGGACACAGAGACAGACACGCACATGGAGAGAATACATGTGAAGATGGAGGCAGAGAGTAGGGTGATGCCACAGAAACCAAGGAACACCAAAGATTGCTAGCAAACCACCAGAAGATGGGAGACAGGAATGCAACAGATTGTCCCTCACGGTGCTCAAAAAGAACCAGCTCTGCTGACACTTCGATCTTGGACTTCTAGCCTTCAGAACTTTGAGACAATACACTTATGTCATTTAAGCCACCCAGTTAATGGCTTTGTTTCAACAGCCCTAAAAAATGGATCCACAGATATCAATGAGAATTTATTCATCACAGCTTTTTTTTTTTTTTTTTTTAACCAAACTGTATCATGGACAGTTGTACTCTCAGGTCCTCTTAATTTTCAGTCCTAAAAGCTAATACCAAGACTTCTCTCTGGAATTAGTTTTAATCAAGTTTTGTTTTGATTTTTGTTTATATTTAAATTTTAAATGCATGAATTTCTAAGTAGCTAATCCTGTGTTTAATTTGGCAAGCTGCCTTGCTAACACGTCTAACCAAATCTCTTTCTCTATCTCTATGTCTCTTTCTGTCTGTCTGCCTGCTTCTATCTCTGTCTTTCTCCCTCTCCCACTCTAAGAGAGATGTAATAGGAAAGTCCAGATTTTGTGGAATATGGCATAGACAGGATTGCTTGTAACAAAAATTGATTGGTATGGGTTATTAGTGAAGCTTCTCATAAGACCCAATTAGAGCAGAGCCCATCAGCTAATGAGATCACAAGTTAGTTACAGAGTTAGAAAGCTCTTCATTCCAACTCTTCATTTCCCATCCGTCTATATGTTTGTACTGAAGTATTTATATCCTCTCTAAGTGGCTGAGCAGGCTTTTTTGGTTTGGGTTGAATCTGCTGGCTGACTGGGTATTATTTCTGTTAAGAGAGCTTGAATACAGCTGGTTGTACAGGGGCTGAGGGATCTGCGTCCTCAGGGATTGAAATTAGGGAGTTCTGCAGGTTGTGCATCTTTATTTGCATCTATTTATTCGCAGCCCTCTTTCTTATCAGAGGGTTGCCCTTTCCGCTTAAGGCTTGGAGGTTGGAGGCCACCGTCTAAGGACTGAGAGGAGGCCCTCAGGGCAGCTTTCTTCCAGTGCTGTGGGGAATGAGAGTGGGGTCCCAGGCCCACTTCCTCTGTCTGCCTGTCAGACCCACAGTGGGACTGCGAAGGAGGCTGTGATAAGGGCTGCCTTTCTTCCAGTCTTACTCGTAGAGAATTTATTTCTGAAACAGGAGCTGGTGAGGTCATGCTGGGTGCAGTGGAGGTAGGTTCATGAGTGATGGAGAGATGCTTATTAGTTTGGTTCCTCTGAAATGTGTAAAGCTATTGTCACCAGGTTTAGTCACACCTGCTGCTGAGAAATGACATTTTTTGGAAGGTGTGAAGAATAATTTGATGGGATTTAGAGTGGAGAAAGGTTCATGTCATCTTGTTTACTCTACCATTGTTCAGAAGTCAGGTAATCACAGTAGCTAACAGAATTTACCATGTGCCAGAGACTGTTCCATGTACTTTTCCTGAAATAATTCGCTTAATCCTCATAAGAACCTCTTACGGAGGATGTTATTATTATAACTACTTTTATAGGTGAGAAAACTGAGTGAGGAAAGGTTTGAGCAATCGTTGAACCAGCAAATCACAGGCAAATGTGACTTAAAAATTTAGCAAATAAGATAATGGTTTTAACCCGGTTTTAAAATTCTGGGACCCTGTTAACAACTGTTGAGAATAAACAGAAAAAGAAGGAGGCGGAACAACAGTATCCCTGTCAGACTAAAAATGTTTCCTAAACCTTTTTTGCATAGCTAGAACACTGCTGTGTTTCCTGCACCTAGAACTCGTGTGTGGGTGTGGGCGGGCCGGTGGTGGGGGGAGGGGGGATTGCGTGTGTGTTTGTTTAAATCTATTAATGACATTGTAAGAAGAAGTTTGTTTTCTTTTTATATTGAAACTGTTTCCCTAGGACTTATTTATGTATTTGCTTACTTATTCAGCATATAGTGATTAAATAAATGCCTACTATGGCAGACTTGTGCTAGGCCTTGAGGACACATCAGAAAATGAGACACACGCATTCCTTGCCCTCACGGTCTTTCCAGTCTAGCTTTATTTTGACTGTACCTACTGTAGTACTAGGACAAAATTCAGCATTTAAGCACCAGGAAAATAACAAGAGAAAGACAAGGAGGAAGGGGAAATGTAGTCCTGTGGGGAGCCATCCCTGATGCCCCAGAAATCAGATCAGGGTCTTTGCTGAGTTCAGTGCTTGCCTAAGCTGTTTTTGTCCTATTTCCTTCTCTTTCTTCTTAAGCCAGATGAACAGATGCAAGTAGCCCCCAATTAGCTCCGCTGAAGGGATTCCCTAAAAGCTGTGGGGGACAGAGCTTGGATGTCTGCTGGGCTTTACAGGTCTCTGGCTTATCTAGGCAGCTGGTAGAGTGTCCTGTCCCTTTTTTGATCACAGACTTTGCCCTAAGCTGTAGTCATTTGCTTGTATGAATGCAGATGGGAGGCTTTTTATTTTTTCTCTCCATCCTCCACTGAAATACAATTAAAAGGTCAACCAAGTATCCCAAACAAATTGTGCTGGGGCTGAGGGGAGAGGAAGCAGGGGGAGTACTTTGTCTGTGGATTAGCTTGTTTACGACAGAGCTAAAAAACATTTTGTTTCAAGCAGAGTTGCATGCCTTTGTCAATCAAACCAGGCTTGGAAGGGCCAAAAATCAGCCTGTTTGTCACAGAGTCTCCACATGCTTCAGAATCCAGCCCCAGCAGAGGAGCTTGCAAATGTGGGTACTCAACCTAATCACACTGCTGCTCTGGCCACTCAACAAGGGAGAGTGTATGATGCTTTATCCCAGGGGACCCTGGGACAAGGACTTGAACACACATATTTGTGCCAGGATACACCAGTAAGGGACTGAAGTCAGTCTATGGAGTACTAATGAGTAAGTTACTACTGTTGGCAGTTAGGGCTCAGTCTGGCTGGGGGCCTCTGGGAGATGGTGTGGAAGCTGCCTCAGAGTCGTCTTACCCAAGAAGTGATGAAGCTTCAGTATATACGCACCAACTCCTTTTGTCAGTGACAAAGGGCTGTCCCCAGGGGTTCAGATTCTGCAGTCTTCTAAGGGAATAGTCTCTTACATGCAGGGAAAGCTTTACAACAGAGAATTGCAGTGCTTGCGGTGTGTGCAGAGGGTATATATATAGGAAGACTACCAGCCTTATTGCTACAAGCTCTAATTCTGATGGGAGCAGGAGAGCAATGATCTGGTGATCTCATCACACCCTGAGCCAAATCATCTTGTCAGAGTTACAAGGACCACCGTCCAGGAATGAGCCAATAGTTACCCTCTGATGGTGACTGATGGGAAAATCAGGATGTCCTGAGGGGGCCTGAGAATCTGGCTTCTGAATCAGATCTCCCACAAAGCAGGGTATACAGGACATCTCTATCAGAGGTTGGAACTAGCAGCCAGTAGGCCTCATCTTTCTCAAGTTGCCAGTTGTTTTGCCTCCCGTATGTGTATTTGTGTGTTTAAATAAATTGCTTGCCAAATTATACAAATCTAGAGAGTTCACATAAAAATCCAGATTTCTAGCTTTCATTAAAAAACAAACAAACGAACAAACAAAAACTGGAAGATCTGACAATGCTGGGAATGCTTTTATATATGGCCATAATACCTGGGAGATAAATGGCAACTTCTCTCCAGGGATGGAAGGTCCCAGTCTCAATCAAACTGTCCCCTGGCCATTGAGACCAACAGTCAGTTGCATTTAACAGACAGCTTGGGCTTTTGCTTTCTTATATCCTGCTTCATTTATTTGTACTCACTACCTGGCTGCTCTAAATGTTTGAGTGGGTAGCTCCTGATTTTTATAACCTACTCCCTTCCCCACCACACTCTGAGGGCCACTAATGGACAAGTTTCAAAGTATTTTGCTGGCCCTCTATGACCCCATCCCCACAGTCAGAAAAGTGTTCAAACTCTTGACTCTGTTATTTAAGACATTCGAGAACCTTCCATCATCTTGACCCAAACTCTCTTGATTCACACCCCACCAGTTTCATGCCCATGACACATTTTTCAGGCAAACTGACCAAACTGGGATATGCAGACTGCATCATAGGAGTTATACTTTCCTGTTCCGAACCAAACTTCGTATTTTCTCACCCAGACCTGATTGCCCTTTCTTATAAGTGGCAAATTATGAAACAATAGATTCACTCTCACTCCTCTCTTTATGTCACAGAGCACATCCAGTCCATCCGCAAATTTTTTCAGCATCACCTTCAAAATCTACCTGCGTTCCAAGTGCCATATTCCATATCAAACTCCAAAGCCACCATTAGAGCACAAGCCACTGTCACTTCTCTTTTAGATTATGCTAATGGTTCTTGATGGGGGTCGCTGCTTCCACCATTGCTGCCAATAGTCTGTGCTCGACACAGCAGCCAGTGTGATTCTTCACAAAGCCACTCTCCCATTTCCTCTCTGATCTCATCTTCTACTGCCCTCTACTCTCCTACCCCTGATCAACCTGCTCCAGCTGCACTTGCTTCCTTGCTTTTCTCTGCAAACCCTAGACTGCTGATTCCTTGGGCTTCGCGCACTTGCTGTTTCCTCTGCCTGGCATGCTCTTTCCCTGTATATCTGCCAAACTTACAATCTAGTCTTCTTCAGGACACAGATCAAGTGTCATCTTCTGAATGAGGCCTTCTCTGACCACCTTTTCAAACATTGCAACCCACTCTCCAACACCCCAGAAATCCCAATTTTTATTTTTCTCCAGCTCTTACTACCCTCTGACAATATTTTACTGTTTCACTCATTACCTGTTCCCCTGAAGGAATTTGGTCTGTTTCATTCATGGACTTATCCACACTTTCTAGAATGGAGCCTGAGTCCGAGTAGTTGCTCAATCATATTTGTTGGGTGAATCAATCAATGCCTTTCCTTGCCCAATTCTCCTTTCCCTGAACAGGAAATTTCCTCTCAATATCTAACTAAGTCTAACTCATTTTCAGAATTGTGTACTTTCCTACATCCTCCAAGAAGCCTTTCTGATTATTCTTGCTCAGCCTGACTACTATATTTCCTGAAGCTAAAATTATAGATGAAAAAAAAAAAAACATTGGAAATGATTGTGTTTATCCAGAAAATTGAGGAGGGAATTGTGTGGTCTTCATGGCAACTTCAACAAGTATTTGGAGGCAGAGACAGTGACCAAAAAAAAAAAACAAAAAAAAACTGTGTTATACTTCCATCTGTGCTGCAAAGCTGTTCTATCTGGCCTTGCAGAGCCTTTTTCACAGACTCTACCAGGCTGGAGTTAAGACACTCGTGAATTCTCTGAATAATTAAGGCAAAGATGCAGGAGAAAAGAAGAGATGAAATAACCATAGCTTTTAGTATATTGGTTATCTGTAGCTGCATAACAAACCACTACAGCACTTAGTGGCTTAAAACACTGTTTTTTATTGATCATAGATCTATGAATGAGCGGTTCTGTTGGTCTGGACTGGGTTCCCCTGTTGTCTGCTGGGTTTGCTTAGGTGTCTTCATCAGCTGGTGTGCTGGCAGAGGGTTGGCTGGTCTAGGATGGAGTTACTCTCATTACTGGCTATTGGCTGGCTGTTGGCTGGAGTGGGGACAATTAGGTCATGTATCTGTTGTTTTCCAGCATGGGATTGTCCACTTGGGGGTGCCAGGGTTCCCAGAAACTGCTTGGAAACATGTACAGTTTGTTGGGGGTGGGAAGCTTTCAGTTGGGCAGTGTCACCACATGTATTGCCCTACGAATTTGCATTTTAATACTTCAATTCTCATAGAAAAGTTGGAGACAAAAGATTAATGGTAAGATGAGCCATTGCATTTTTACAGGTATGCTAGCTGCAACCTTCAATTATAGAACAAAAGAACAATATCCTACTTTGCATAGGAAAAGCTTGGAATGCATTTAGCCAATTTCAAGCTCAAGGAAGGAAACCATGAGCATGCAAAGCAGTCCGCTTCCTTCAGCGGTCACAGACCAAAGGGTCTCCAGATTCTCTGAGCTCCAGGCTTGGGGTGAAGAAAAAGTTCTGTCTTGTCCTTTCAAAATGAGACAAAACTAAGGGACGGGAATGAACAAAAGGAGAAGAGAACGTGAACAGAGGACTTCTGATGGACTTGAGGACATTTTTTTTTTAACAGCTTTATTGGAGTATAATTGCTTTACATTGTTGTGTTAGTTTCTGCTGTATAACAAAGTGAATCAGCTATATGTATACATATATCCCCTCCCTCCCTCCCTATCCCACCCATCTAGGTGGTCACAAAGCATCCAGCTGATCTACCTGTGCTATGCAGCTGCTTCGCACTAGCTATCTATTTCACATTTGGTAGTGTATATATGTCAGTGCCACTCTCTCACTTCACTCCAGCTTATCCTTCCCTCTCCCCATGTTTTCAAGTCTATTCTCTACATCTGTGTCTTTATTCCTGTCCTGCCCCAGGGTTCTTCAGAACCTTTTTTTTTTTTTAGATTCCATATATATGTGTTAGCATACGGTATTTGTCTTTCTCTTTCTGACTGACTTCACTCTGTATGACAGACTCTAGGTCCATCCACCTCACTACAACTAACTCAGTTTTGTTTCTTTTATGGCTGAGTAATATTCCATTGTATATATGTGCCACTTCTTCTTTATCCATTCATCTATTGATGGACACTAAGGTTGCTTCCATATCCTGGCTATTGTAAATAGAGCTGCAGTGAACATTGTGGTACATGACTCCTTTGAATTATGGTTATCTCAGGGTATGTGCCCAGTAGTGGGATTGGTGTCATATGGTAGTTCTACTTCTAGTTTTTTAAGGTACCTCCATACTGTTCTCCATAGTGGCTGTATCCATTTATATTCCCACCAACAATGCAAGAGGGTTCCCTTTTCTCCACACCCTCTCCAGCATTTATTGTTTCTAGACCTTTCGATGATGGCCGTTCAGACAAGTGTGAGATGATACCTCACTGTAGTTTTGATTTGCATTTCTCTAATGCTTAGTGATGTTGAGCATCCTTTCATGTGTTTGTTGGCAATCTGTATATCTTCTTTGGAGAAAAGTCTATTTATGTCTTCTGCCCATTTTTGCATTTGTTTGTTTGTTTTTTTAATGTGCAACTGCTTGTATATTTTGGACATTAAGCCTTAATTTTGGAGATTAAGCCTTTGTCAGTTGCTTCATTTGCAAATATTTTCTCCCATTCTGAGGGTTGTGTTTTCATCTTGTTTATTGTTTCCTTTGCTGTGCAAAAGCTTTTAAGTTTCATTAGGTCCCATTTGTTTATTTTTGTTTTAATTTCCATTTCTCTAGGAGGTGGGTCAAAAAGGATCTTGCTGTAACTTATGTCATAGAGTGTCCTGCCTATGTTTGCCTCTAAGAGTTTTATTGTGTCTGGCCTTACATTTAGGTCTTTAATACATTTTGAGTTTATTTTTGGGTATGGTGTTAGGGAGTGTGCTAATTTCATTCTTTTACATGTAGCTGTCCAGTTATCCCAGCACCACTTATTGAAGAGGGAGTCTTTTCTCCACTATATATTCTTGCCTCCTTTATCAAAAATAAGGTGACCGTATGTCCATGGGTTTATCTCTAGGCTTTCTATCCTGTTCCATTGATCTATATTTCTGTTTTTGTGCCAGTACTATACTGTCTTGATTACTGTAGCTTTGTAGTATAGTCTGAAATCAGGAAGCCTGATTCCTCCAGGTCCGTTTTTCTTTCTCAAGATTGCTTTGGCTATTCGGAGTCTTTTGTGTTTCCACACAAATTGTGAAATTTTTTGTTCTAGTTCTGTGAAAAATGCCATTTCTAGTTTGATAGGGATTGCATTGAATCTGTAGATTGCTTTGGGTAGTATAATCATTTTCACAGTGTTGATTCTTCCAATTCTAAGAACATGCTATATCTCTCCATCTGTTGGTATCACCTTTAATTTCTTTCATCAGTGTCTTATAGTTTTCTGCATAAACATCTTTTGTCTCCTCAGGTAGGTTTATTCGAGGTATTTTATTCTTTTTGTTCCAGTGGTAAATGGGAGTGTTTCCTTAATTTCACTTTCAGATTTTTCATCATTAGTGTATAGGAATGAAAGAGATTTCTGTGCATTAATTTTGTATCCTGCTACTTCACCAAATTCATTGATTAGCTGCAGTAGTTATCTGGTAGCATCTTTAGGATTCTGTATATATAGTATCATGTCATCTGCAAACAGTGACGGCTTTACTTCTTCTTTCTGATTTGGATTCCTTTTATTTCTTTTTCTTCTCTGATTGCTACGGCTAGGACTTCCAAAACTATGTTGAATTATAGTGGTGAGAGTGGGCAACCTTGTCTTCTTCCTGATCTTAGTGCAAATGGTTTCAGTTTTTCACCATTGAGAACGATGTTGGCTATGGGTTCGTCATATGTGGCCTTTATTATTTTGAGGTAAGTTCCCTCTATGCCTAGTATCTGGAGAGTTTTTATCATAAATGGATGTTGAATTTTGCTGAAAGCTTTTACTGCATCTATTGAGATTATCATGTGGTTTTTTTGTTGTTTTTTTTTTTTGCGGTACACGGGCCTCTCACTGCCGTGGCCTCTCCCATTGTGGAGCACAGGCTCAGGACACGCAGGCTCAGCGGCCATGGCTCACGGGTCCAGCTGCTCCACGGCACGTGGGATCTTCCCCAACCGGGGCTCGAACCTGTGTCCCCTGCATCGGCAGGCGGACACTCAACCACTGCGCCACCAGGGAAGCCCTATCATGTGGTTTTTATCCTTCAATTTGTTAAAATGGTGTATCACATTGATTGATTTGCATATACGGAAGAATCTTTGTTTCCTGAGATAAACCCCACTTGATGATGCTGTATGATCCTTTTAATGTGTTGCTGGATTCTGTTTGCTATTATTTTGTTGAGAATTTTCGCATGTATTTTCATAAGGGATATTGGCCTATAGTTTTTTGTGTGTGACATCTTTGTCTGGTGTTGGTATATGGGTGATGGTGGCCTCGTAGAATGAGTTTGGGAGTATTCCTCCTGCTGCTATATTTTGGAAGAGTTTGAGAAGTAGAGGTGTTAACTCTTCTGTAAATATTTGGTAGAATTCGCCTGTGAAGCCATCTGGTCCTGGGCTTTTGTTTGTTGGAAGATTTTTAATCACAGTTTTAATTTCAGTGCTTGTGATTGGTCTATTTATATTTTCTATTTCTTGATGGTTCAGTCTTGGAAGGTTGTGCTTTTCTAAGAATTGTCCATTTCTTGCAGGTTGTCCATTCTATTGGCATATAGTTGCTTGTAGTAATCTCTCATGATCCTTTGTATTTCTGCAGTGTCAGTTGTTACTCCTCCTTTTTCATTTCTAATTCTGTTGATTTGAATCTTTTCCCTTTTTTTCTTGATGAGTCTGTCTAATGGTTTATCAATTTTGTTTATCTTCTCAAAGAACCAGCTTTTAGTTTATTGATCTTTGCTATCGTTTCCTTCATTTCTTTTTCATTTATTTCTGATCTGATCTTTATGATTTCTTTCCTCCTGCTAACTTTGGGTTGTTTTACTGTTTTTTTGTTTTTGCGATACGTGGGCTTCTCACTGTTGTGGCCTCTCCCGTTGCACAGCACAGGCTCCAGACGCGCAGGCTCAGCAGCCATGGCTCACGGGCCCAGCTGCTCCACGGCATGTGGGATCTTCCCGGACCAGGGCATGAACCCATGTCCCCTGCATCGGCAGGCGGATTCTCAACCACTGGGCCACCAGGGAAGCCCTGGGTTGTTTTAGTTCTTCTTCCTCTAATTGCTTTAGGTGTAAGGTTAGGTGGTTTATTTCAGATTTTTCGTGTATCTTGAGGTAGGCTTTTATGTCTATAAACGTCCCTCTCAGAACTGCTTTTGCTGCATACCATAAGTTTTTGGCCGTTGTGCTTTCATTGTCATTTGTTTCTAGGTATTTTTTGATTTCCTCTTTGATTTCTTCAGTGATCAATTGTTATTTAGTACTGTATTTGGTTTCGTTTTATTTCTTTTTCATCTTTGATTGCTGTGGCTAAAACTTCCAAAACTATGCTGAATAATAGTGGTGAGAGTGGGCAGCCTTGTCTTGTTCCTGATTTTAGTGGAAATGGTTTCAGTTTTTCACCATTGAGAATGGTGTTGGCTGTGGGTTCGTCATATGTGGCCTTTACTATGTTGAGGTAGGTTCCCTCTGTGCCTACTTTCTGGAGAGTTTTTATCATAAATGGGTGTTGAATTTTGTCAAATGCTTTCTCTGCTTCTATTGAGATGATCATATGGTTTTTCTCCTTCAATTTGTTCATATGGTGTGTCACGTTGATTGATTTGCGTATATTGAAGAATCCTTGCATTCCTGGAATAAACCCCACTTGATCATGGTGTATTACCCTTTTAATGTGCTGTTGCATTCTGTTTCCTAGTATTTTGTTGAGGATTTTTGCATCTATCTTCATCAGTGATATTGGCCTGTAGTTTTCTGTCTTTGTGACATCTTTGTCTGGTTTTGGTATCTGGGTTATGGTGACTTCGTAGAATGAGTTTGGGAGTGTTCCACCCTTTGCTGTATTTTGGAAGAGTTTTAGGATAGGTGTGAGCTGTTCTCTAAATGTTTGATAGGATTGACCTGTGAAGCCATCTGGTCCTGGGCTTTTGTTTGTTGGAAGATTCTTAATCACAGTTTCAATTTCAGTGCTTGTGTTTGTTCATATTTTCTATTTCTCCCTGGTTCAGTCTTGGAAGGTTGTGCATTTTGAAGAATTTGTCCATTTCTTCCAGATTTTTCATTTTATTGGCATATAGTTGCTTGTAGTAATCTCTTTCTTGATCCTTTGTATTTCTTCAGTGTCACTTGTTACTTCTTTATCATTTCTAACTCTATTGCTTTGAGTCTTCTCCCTTTTGTTCTTGATGAGTCTGGCTAATGGTTTATCAATTTTGTTTATCTTCTCAAAGAACCAGCTTTTACTTTTATTGATCTTTGTTATCGTTTCCTTCATTTCTTTTTCATTTATTTCTGATCTGATCTTTATGATTTCTTTCCTTCCCTAACTTTGGGGTATTTTTGTTCTTCTTTTCTAACTGCTTTTGGTGTAAGGTTAGGTTGTTTATTTGAGATGTTTCTTGTTTCTTAAGGTACAATTGTATTGCTATAAACTTCCCTCTTAGAAGTGTTTTTGTTGCATTCCATAGGTTTTGGTTCGTCGTGTTTTCATTGTCATTTGTTTCTAGGTATTTTTTGATTTCCTCTTTGATTTCTTCAGTGATCTATTGGTTCTTAAGTAGTGTATTGTTTAGCCTGCATGTGTTTGTATTTTTTACAGATGTTTTCCTGTAATTGATATGTAGTCTCATAGCATTGTGGTTGGGAAAGATACTTGATATGATTTCAATTTTCTTAAATTTATCATGGCTTGATTTGTGACCCAAGATATGATCCATCCTGGAGAAAATTCCATGAGCACTTAAGAAGACTGTGTATTGTTTTTGGATGGAATGTCCTATAAGTATCAATTATGTCCATCTTTTTTAATGTATCATTTAAAGCTTGTGTTTCCTTATTTATTTTCATTTTGGCGGATCTGTCCATTGGTGTAAGTGGGATGTTAAAGTCCCCTACGATGATGCTGTTACTGTCGATTACTCCTTTTATGGCTGTTAGTATTTTCCTTTTGTATTGAGGTGCTCATATGTTGGGTGCATAAATATTTATAATTGTTATAGCTTCTTCTTGGATTGATCCCTTTATCATTATGTAGTGGCCTTCCTTGTCTCTTGTAATAGTCTTTGTTTTAAAGTCTATTTTTTCTGTTATGAGAATTGCTACTCCAGCTTTCTTTTGATTTCGATTTGCATAGAATATCTTTCTCCATCCCATCACTTTCAGTCTGTGTGTGTCCCTAGGTCTGGGATGGGTCTCTTGTAGACAGCATATCTATGGGTCTTGCTTTTGTGTCCATTCAGCCAGTCTGTGCCTTTGGGTTGGAATATTTAATCAATTTACATTTAATCTAATTGTTGATATGTATGTTCCTATTACCATTTTCTTAATTGTTTTGGGTTTGTCATTTGTAGGTCTTTTCCTTCTCTTGTGTTTCCTGCCTAGAGAAGTACCTTTAGCATTTGTTGTAAAGCTGGTTTGGTGGTGCTGAATTATTTTAGCCTTTGCTTGTCTGTAAAGGTTTTAATTTTTCTGTTGAATCTGAATGAGATCCTTGCTGGGTAGAGTAATCTTAGTTGTAAGTGTTTCCCTTTCATCACTTTAAATATGTCCTGCCACTCCCTTGTGGCTTGCAGAGTTTCTGCTGAAAGATCAGCTGTTAACCTTATGGGGATTCCCTTTCGTGTTACTTGTTTTCCCCTTGCTGCTTTTAATATTTTTTCTTTGTATTTAATTTTTGATAGTTTGATTAATATGTGTCTTGGTGTGTTTCTCCTTGGATTTATCCTGTATGGGACTGTCTCTGCTTCCTGGACTTGATTAACTATTTTCATTCCCATATTAGGGAAGTTTTCAAGTATAATCTCTTCAAATATTTTCTCAGTCCCTTTCTTTTTCTCTTCTTCTTCTGGGACTCCTATAATTCAAATGTTGGTGCATTTAATGTTGTCCCAGAGGTCTCTGAGACTGTCCTCAATTCTTTTCATTCTTTTTTCTTTATTCTGCTCTGCAGTAGTTATTTCCACTATTTTATCTTCCAGGTCACTTTTCCGTTCTTCTGCCTCAGTTATTCTGGTATTGATTCCTTCTAGAGAATTTTTAATCTCATTTATTGTGTTTTTCGTCACTGATTTTTTGCTCTTTAGTCCTTCTAGGTCCCTGTTAAACGTTTCTTTTATTTTCTCCATTCTTTCCAAGATTTTGGATCATCTTTACTATCATTGTTCTGAATTCTTTTTCATGTAGACTGCCTATTTCCTCTTCATTCTTTAGGTCTGGTGGGTTTTTGCCTCACTGCTTCATCTGCTGTGTGTTTCTTTGTCTTCTCATTTTGCTGCACTTACTGTGTTTGGGGTCTCCTTTTTGCAGGCTGCAGGTTCTTAGTTCTCCTTGTTTTTGGTGTCTGTCACCAGTGGCTACGGTTGGTTCAGTGTGTTGGGTAGGCTTCCTGGTGGAGGGGACTAGTGCCTGTGTTCTGGTGGATGAGCCTGGATCTTGACTTTCTGGTGGGCAGGTCCACATGTGGTGGTGAGTTTTGGGGTGTCTGTGGCCTTATTATGGTTTTAGGCCGCCTCTCTGCTAAGGGATGGGGTTGTGTTTCTGTCTTGCTAGTTGTTTGGCCCAGGGTGTCCAGCACTGTAGCTTGCTGGTTGTTGAGTGGAACTGTGTCTTGGCATTGAAATGGAGATCTCTGGGAGATTTTTGCCGTTTGATATTACATGGAGCTGGGAGGTCCCTTGTGGGCCAGTGTCCTGAACTTGGCTCTCCCACCACAGTGGGCCAGCCCTGATATCTGGCTGGAGTTCCAAGAGCATGTCACCCACATGGCTCAGAATAAAAGGGAGAAAGAAAGGAAGGAAGGAAGGAAGGAAGGAAGAAAGAAAGAAAGAAAATAAAATAAAGTAAAATAAAATAATTTATTAAAATAAAAAATAATTATTAAAAATATTTTTTACATAATAAAAAAAATTAAGAAAGAAAGAAAGAAGAAAGCAACCAAACCAAAAAACAAATCCACCAATGATAACAAGTGATAAAAACTATACTGAAAAAAACCAAACAAAAATGGATAGACAGAACCCTAGGACAAATGGTAAAAGCTAAGCTATACAGACAAAATCACACACAGAAGCATACACATACACACTCACAAAAAGAGAAAACGGGAAAAAAATATATATATCATTGTTCCCAAAGTCCACCTCCTCAATTTTGGATGATTCATTTTCTATTCAGGTATTCCACAGATGCAGGGTACATAAAGTTGATTTTGGAGATTTAATCCGCTGCTCCGGTGGTGGCTGGAAGAGGTTTCTCTTTCTCTTCTTTGTTCTCACAGCTCCCGGGGTTCAGCTTTGGACTTGGTCTTGCCTCTGCATGTAGGTTCCCTGAGGGCCTCTGTTCTTCGCTCAGACAGGACAGGGTTAAAGGAGCAGTTGATTCGGGGGCTCTGGCTCGCTTAGGCTGGGCGGAGGGAGGGGTACGGAATGAGGGGTGAGCCTGCGGCGGCAGAGCCCAGAGTGACATTGCAGCAGCCTGAGGCGTGCCGTGTGTTCTCCGGGGAAGTGGTCCCTGGATCGCAGGACCCTGGCAGTGGCAGGCTGCACAGGCTCCAGGGAGTGGAGGGGTGGATAGTGACCTGTGCTCGCACACAGACTTCTTGGTGCCTGCAGCAGCAGCCTTAGCATCTCATGCCCATCTCTGGGGTTCGCGCTAATATCCGTGGCTCGCCTCCATCTCTGGAGCTCCTTTAAGTGGCACTCTTAATCCCTTTTCCTCGTGCACCAGGAACAAAGAGGCAAGAAAAAGTCTCTTGCCTCTTTAGCAGCTCCAGACTCCCGGACTCCCTCCCTGCTAGCTGTGGTGCACTAACCCATTCAGGCTGTGTTCACACAGCCAACCCTAGTCCTCTCCCAGGGATCCAACCTCCGACGCATGCGCCTCAGCTCCCACCCCCCACCAATCCCAGTGGGTGAGCAGACAAGCCTCTCGGGCTGGTGAGTGCTGGTCAGCAGCGATCCTCTGTGCAGGAATCTCTCCGCTTTGCCCTCCGCACCCTGTTGCTGCACTCTCCTCTGTGGCTCCGAAGCTTCCCCCTTCCGCCACCCGCAGTCTCCGCCTGCGAAGTGCCTTCCTAGTGTGTGGAAAACTTTCCTCCTTCACAGCTCCCTCCCACTGGTGCAAGTCCCGTCCCCATTCTTTTGTCTCTGTTGTTTCTTTTTTCTTTTGTCGTACCCAGGTACGCAAAGAGTTTCTTGCCTTTTGGGAGGTCTGAGGTCTTCTGCCAGCATTCAGTAGGTGTTCTGTAGGAGTTGCTCCACACGTAGATGTATTTCTGATGTATTTGTGGGGAGGAAGATGATCTCTGCATCTTACTCCTCCCTCTCCAGCTTTCTTTTTTTTTTTTTTTTGCAGTACACGGGCCTCTCACTGTTGTGGCCTCTCCCGTTGCAGAGCACAGGCTCCAGACGTGCATGCTCAGCAGCCATGGCTCACGGGCCTAGCCACTCCGTGGCATGTGGGATCTTCCCAGACCGGGGCATGAACCCACGTCCTCTGCATTGGCAGGCGGACTCTCAACCACTGCGCCAACAGGGAAGCCCTGTTCACAGCTTTTTGACAGCTCTTATTGAGCTTTGAAGGTTCCTTTAAGGGAAATACGTTTAAACTACTACACTGTTTTTGGTTTTTTTGCGGTACACGGGCCTCTCACTGCTGTGGCCTCTCCTGTTGTGGAGCACAGGCTCCAGACGTGCAGGCTCAGTGGCCATGGCTCACGGGCACAGCCACTCCGTGGCATGTGGGATCTTCCCGGACCGGGGCACAAACCTGTGTCCCCTGCATCGGCTTGTGGACGCTCAACCACTGCGCCACCAGGGAAGCCCTCCAGCTTTTTTTTGATTTCCATTTGCATGGAATATCTTTTTCCGTCCCCTCACTTTCTGTCTGTATGTTTCCCTGGGCCTGAAGTGGGTCTCTTGTAGACAGCATATATAGATGGGTCTTGATTTTATATCCATTAAGCCAGTCTATGTCTTTTGGTTGTAACATTTTTATCTATTTACATTTAAGGTAATTATCAATATGTATGTTCCTATTACCATTTTCTTAATTGTTTCTTAATTGTTATTGTAGGTCTTTTTCTTCTCTTGTGTTTCCTGACTAGAGAAGTTTCCTTAGCATTTGTTGTAAAGCTGGTTTGGGGTGCTGAATTCTTTTAACTTTTGCTTGTCTGTAAAGGTTTTAATTTCTCCGTTGAACCTGAATGAGATCCTTTCTGGGTAGAGTAATCTTGGTTGTAGGTTTTTCCCTTTCATCACTTTAAATACGTCCCACCACTCCCTTCTGGCTTGCAGAGTTTCTGCTGAAAGATCAGCTGTTAACCTTATGGGGATTCCCTTGTATGTTATTTGTTGCTTTTCGCTTGCTGCTTTTAATATTTTTTCTTTGTAATTAATTTTTGATAGTTTGATTAATATGTATGTTGGCATGTTTCTCCTTGGATTTATCCTGTATGGGACTCTCTGCACTTCCTTGACTTGATGGACTATTTCCTTTCCCATATTAGGGATGTTTTCAACTTCAAATATTTTCTCAGTCCCTTTCTTTTTCTCTCCTTCTTCTGGGACCCCTATAATTCGAATGTTGGTGTTTTTAATGTTGTCCCAGAGGTCTCTGAGACTGTCCTCAATTCTTTTCATTCTTTTTTCTTTATTCTGCTCTGCAGTAATTATTTTCACTAGTTTATCTTCCAGGTCACTTATCCGTTCTTCTGCCTTAGTTATTCTGCTATTGATTCCTTCTAGAGAATTTTTAATTTCATTTATTGTGGTGTTCATCATTGTTTGTTTGCTCTTTAGTTCTTCTAGGTCCTTGTTAAACGTTTCTTGTATTTTCTCCATTCTCTTTCCAAGATTTTGAATCATCTTTACTGTCATTACTGTGAATTCTTTTTCAGGTAGACTGCTCATTTCCTCTTCATTTGTTTGGTCTGATGCGTTTTTACCTTGCTTCTTCATCTGCTGTGTGTTTCTCTGTCTTCTCATTTTGCTTTACTTACTGTGTTTGAGGTCTCCTTTCGCAGGCTGCATGTTCATAGTTCCTGTTGTTTTTGGTGTCTACCCCAAGTGGCTATGGTTGGTTCATTGGGTTGTGTAGGCTTCCTGGTTGAGGGGACTGGTGCCTGTGTTCTGGTGGGTGGTGCTGGATCTTGTCTTTCTGGTGGGCACAACCACATCCGGTAGTGTGTTTTGGGGTGTCTGTAAACTTATTATGATTTCAAGCAGTCTCTCTGCTAATGGGTGGGGTTGTGTTCCTGCCTTGCTAGTTGTTTGGCATGGGTTGTCCAGCACTGGAGCTTGCCAGTTGTTGAGTGGAGCTGGTTCTTAGTGTTGAGATGGAGATCTCTGGGAGAGCTCTTGCCAATTGATATTACATGGGGCCGGGAGGTCTCTGGTGGTCTGATGTCCTGAACTCAGCTCTCCCACCTCCAAGCCTCAGCCCTCACACCAGGCCAGAGCACCAAGTCCCTGTCAGCCACACAGCTCTGAATAAAAGGGAGAAAAAAAAAGAAAGAAAGAAAAGAAAAAGAAAATAAAGTTATTAAAATAAAAAATTAGAAAAATATTATTAAAATAAAAAATTTGAAAAGTAAAAAAAAAAAAAAAGGAAGAGAGCAACCAAACCATTAACAAAGCCACCAATGATAACAAGTGCTGTAAACTAAGCTAAGATAAACATATAAATCAGAAACTAGTATGTTGCAGACAGCAAACCCCAAGTTAACAGTTTCTCCCAATGTCCACCACCTCAATTTTGGGATGACTCGTTGTCTATTCAGGTATTCCACAGTTGCAGGGTACGTCAAGTTGATTGTGAAGATTTAATCTGCTGCTCCTGTGGCCGTGCAGAGAAATTTCATTTTCTGTTGTTTGTTGACACACATCCTGGGGTTCAGCTTTGGAGTTGGACCCGCCTGTGCATGTAGGTTGCCCTCTGGCATCTGTTCTTCACCCAGATAGGAGGGGGTTAAAGGAGTGTCTGATTAGGGGGCTCTGGCTCACTCAGGCCGGAGGGAGGTAAGGGTATGGAATGCGGTGCGAGCTTGCAGTGGCAGAGGTGGGCATTATGTTGCAACAGTCTGAGGCGCACTGTGTGTTCTCCTAGGGCAGCTGTCTCTACATCACAGGACCCTGGCAGTGGCGGGCAGCACAGGCTCCTGGGATGGGAGGTATGGATAGTGACCTGTGCTCACACACAGTATTCTTGGTGGCTGCAGTAGCAGCCTTAGTGTTTCATGCCTGTCTCTGTTGTCCACACTGATAACTGCGGCTCGTGCCTGTCTGTGGAGCTCGTTCAGGCAGTGCTGTGAATCCCCTTTCCTCGTGCACCCTGAAACAATGGTCTCTTGACAGTTAGGCAGATCCAGAGTTTTTCCCGCACTCCCTCCTGACTAGCTGTGGTGCACTAGCCCGCATCAGGCTGTGTTCACACAGCCAACCCCAGTCCTCTTCCTGGGATCTGACCTCCAAACCTGAGCCTCAGCTCACAGCCCCCACCCGTCCCAGCGGGTGAGCAGACAAGCCTCTCGGGCTGGTGAGTGCTGATCAGCACCGATCCTCTGTGTGGGAATCTCTCCGCTTTGCCCTCTGCACCCCTGTTGCTGCGCTCTCCTCCGTGGCTTCGAAGCTTCCTCCCTGCCCACCCCCCATCTCCACGAGTTAAGGGGCTTCCTAGTGTGTGGAGACTTTTCCTCCTTCACAGATCCCTCCCAGAGGTGCAGGTCCCATCCCTACCCTTTTGTCTCTGTTTATTCTTTTTTCTTTTGCCCTACCCAGGTACATGGGTACTTTCTTGCTTTTGGGGAAGTCTGAGGTCTTCTGCCAGCATTCATTAGGTGTTCTGTAGGAGTTGTTCCACATGTAGATGTATTTTTGATGTATTTGTAGGGAGGAGGGTGATCTCCATGGCTTACTCCTCTGTCATCTTGAAGGTCCTCCTTGAGGACATTTTGGAATGAAGAAATTCAGTGCAGGTCAGCTCAGTGAGGGAGGAAGTAGGGTTGAGCCCCAGAATATCCAGAGCTTTTTGCTATATTGGCATTACTTGGTCTTAACTTTGTGACGATGTTGCTGAAACAGTGTTAATTCTACAGCATACAGTCTAGCCCCCCAGATTTTCAAATGGGGCCAAATCCTTGGTGGTACAGTAGGATCCCAAAAGGACAAATCTGGGCAACTATTTTCCCTCCCTTTCCCACACTTTGATGAGTATTTTACCAAATTGCTTGGTATCAGTAGTTTAATTTTCTTCAAAATTAGCATGTTTCACTTTGTTTTCTTTACTCACTGTTTTGGAGACAGCCTGGCTAAAACCTTCCCACTCACTAAATTGCTAGTCAAAATATTTTAGGAAAGAAGCTCAAACATTCATTGTTTGCCTCATTAAGAATTAACTCAGGCAGATGGAGAAGAACACAATGTGTGTTCTTGTCTTAGGCCCACTTGTTACCTGTCCCTGTGTTCATCTGCACACCAGGTCTCACCTCATGAGGGCCGTAAGGCAAGGCACAGAACCACTGTAAATCTCACAGGATGAGGCTGAGGTGAGAATGTCTTGCTCATGTTCGCACAGAGTAGAGGAATGAAATAACGGAGGTTATTTGGGCAAGACCAGTGTTGCTCCCCAGATACCATGAAATGGCAAGAATAATGCCTTAGAGTTTCCTTGTGCAGAATAAACTGACAAAACCCGTTTGCTCTAAACCCTAATCAGTTCCCTGGAAACTTGGAGAAAGAGATCAGAAACTGTATCTTGCCTTTCTAGTTACTCTGCCCTCCATTTTTTTAAACACTATATAAGCTTAGTGTCAACACAATAATTTGACATATGTACATATTGTGAAATAATCACCACGATAAGTTTACTTAGCATAATCACCACCTCACATAGTTACATTGTGAGTGTGTGTGTGTGTGTGTGTGTGTGTGCTGAGAACTTTTTTTTAAACAATGAGTTTTTTATTTTATGTATTTATTTATTTATTTTTGGCTGCATTGGGTCGTAGTTGCAGCACATGGGATCTTTCATTGCAGCACATGGGCTTCTCTCTCTAGTTGTGACATGCAGGCTCTATAGCTGTAGCTTGTGTGCTCAGTAGTTGCAGTGTGCTGGGTTAGTTGTCCTGCAACATGTGGGATCCTAGTTCCCTGGCCAAGGATCGAACTCACATCCCCTGCATTGGAAGGCAAATATTTTTAAAATTTAATTTTATTTATTTTTTTATACAGCAGGTTCTTATTAGTCATCCATTTTATACACATCAGTGTATACATGTCAATCCCAATCTCACAAGTTATCACACCACCACCACCACCACCCCCCGCCTCCGCTTTCGCCCCTTGGTGTCCATATGTTTGTTCTCTATATCTGTGTCTCAGTTTCTGCCCTGCAAACCAGTTCATCTGTACCATTTTTCTAAGTTTCACATATATGCATTATATACGATATTTATTTTTCTCTTTCTGACTTAGTTCACACTGTATGACAGTCTCTAGATCCATCCACATCTCTACAGATGACCCGATGTCTGAGTAATATTATGGCTTTTTATGGCTTTTATGGCTGAGTAATATTCCATTGTATATATGTACCACATCTTTTTTATCCATTAGTCTGTCAGTGGGCATTTAGGTTGCTTCCATGACCTGGCTATTGTAAATAGTGCTGCAATGAACATTGGGGTGCATGTGTCTTTTTGAGTTATTGTTTTCTCTGGATATATGCCCAATAGTGGGATTGCTGGGTCATATGGTAATACTATTTTATCTTTTTAAAGGAACCTCCATACTGTTCTCCATAGTGGCTGTATCAATTTACATTCCCACCAACAGTGCAAGAGGGTTCCCCTTTCTCCACACCTTCTCCAGCATTTATTGTTCGTAGATTTTTTGATGATGGCCATTCTGACCAGTGTGAGATGATACCTCATTGTAGTTTTGATTTGATTTTTCTCTAATGATTAGTGAGGTTGAGCATCCGTTCATGTGTTTGTTGACAATCTGTGTATCTTCTTTGGAGAAATGTCTATTTAGGTCTTCTGCCCATTTTTGGATTGGGTTGTTTTTTCTTTAATATTGAGCTGCATGAACTGTTTATATATTTTAGAGATTAATCCTTTGTCCGTTGATTTGTTTGCAAATATTTTCTCCCAGTTTGAGGATTGTCTTTTCATCTTCTTTAAGGTTTCCTTTGCTGTGCAAAAGTTTTACGTTTCCTTAGGTCCCATTTGTTTATTTTTCTTTTTATTTCCATTACTCTAGGAGGTGGATCAAAAAGTACTTTGAGGATTTTTGCATCTATATTCATCAGTGATATTGGCCTGTAATTTTCCTTTTTTTGTTGTATCTTTGTCAGGTTTTGGTGTCAGGGTGATGGTGGTGGTCTCATAGAATGCGTTTGGGAATGTTCCTTTCTCTGAAATTTTTTTGTAGAGTTTGAGAAGGTTGGGTTTTAGCTCTTCTCTGTATGTTTGATTGAATTCACCTGTGAAGCCATCTGCTCCTGGACTTTTGTTTGTTGGAAGAGATTTTTTTTTTTTTTTGGGGGGGTCGGTATGCAGGCCTCTCACTGTCATGGCCTCTCCCGTTGCACAGCACAGGCTCTGGACACGCATGCTCATCGGCCATGGCTCATGGGCCCAGCTGCTCTGCGGCATGTGGGATCTTCCCAGACTGGGGCACAAACCCGTGTCCCCTGCATTGGCAGGCAGACTCTCAACCACTGCACCACCAGGGAAGCCCCTGTTGGAAGATTTTTAATCACAGTTTCAATTTCATTCCTTGTGTTGGTCTGTTCATATTTTCTGTTTCTTCCTGGTTCACTCTTGGGAGGTTATACCTTTCTAAGAATTTGTCCATTTCTTATAGGTTCTCCATTTTATTGGCATAGAGTTGCTTGTAGTAGTCTGTTAGGATGCTTTGTATTTCTGTGGTGTCTCTTGTAACTTCTCCTTTTTCATTTCTCATTTTATTGATTTGAGTCTTCTCCCTCTTTTTCTTGATGAGTCTGGCTAATGGTTTATCAATTTTGTTTATCTTTTCAAAGAACCAGCCTTTAGTTTTATTAATCTTTCCTATTGTTTTCTTTGTTTCTCTTTCATTTATTTCTGATCTGATCTTTATGATTTCTTTCCTTCTGCTAACTTTGGGTTTTGCTTGTTCTTCTTTCTCTAGCTCCTTTAGGTGTAAGGTTAGATTGTTTACTTGAGATTTTAATGTTTCTTGAGGTAGGCTTGTATAGCTATAAACTTCCCTCTTAGAAATGCTTTTGCTGCATCCCATAGGTTTTGGATCATTGTGTTTTCATTGTCATTAGTCTATAGGTATTTTTTGATTTCCTCTTTGATTGTTTCATTGATCTCTTGGTTATTTAGTAACGTATTGTTTAGCCTCCATGTGTTTGTGTTTTTTACGTTTTTTTCCCTGTAATTGATTTCTACTCTCATAGCGTTGTGATCAGAAATGATGCTTGATATGATTCAGTTTTCTTAAATTTACTGAGGCTTGATTTGTGACCCAAAATGTGATCTATCCTGGAGAATGTTCTGTGAGCACTTGAGAAGAAAGTGTAATCAGCTGTTTTTGGATGGAATGTCCTATAAATATCAATTAAATCTATCTGGTCTGTTGTGTCATTTAAAGCTTGTGTTTCCTTAGTAATTTTTTGTTTGGATGACCTGTCCATTGGTGTAAGTGAGGTGTTAAAATCCCCCAGTGTTATTGTGTCACTGTCCATTTCCTCTGTTATCGCTGTTAGCAGTTGCCTTATGTATTGAGGTGCTCCTGTGTTGGGTGCTTATATATTTATAATTGTTACATCTTCTTCTTGGATTGATCCCTTGATTATTATGTAGTGTCCTTCCTGTCTCTTGTAACATTCTTTATTTTAAAGTCTATTTTATCTGAGATGAGTATTGCTACTCCAGGCTCCTTTTGATTTCCATTTGCATGGAATATCTTTTTCCATCCCCTCACTTTCAGTCTGTATGTGTCCCTAGGTCTGAAGTGGGTCTCAGCATATATATGGGTCTTGTTTTTGTATCCATTCAGCAAGCCTGTGTCTTTTGGTTGGAGCATTTAATCCATTCATGTTTAAGGTAATTATTGATAGGTATGTTCCTATTACCATTTTCTTAATTGTTTTGGATTTTTTTTTTGTAGATCCTTTTCTTCTCTTGTGTTTCCCACTTAGAGAAGTTGCTTTAGCATTTGTTGTAGAGCTGGTTTGGTGGTGCTGAATTCTCTTAGCTTTTGCTTGTCTGTAAAGCTTTTGATTTCTCCATGGAGTCTGAATGCGATCCTTGCTGGGTAGAGTAATCTTCGTTGTAGGTTCTTCCTTTTCATCACTTTAAGTATATCATGCCAGTCCCTTCTGGCTTGTAGAGATTCTGCTGAGAAATCAGCTGTTAACCTTATGCGAGTTTGCTTGTATGTTATTTTTCGTTTTTCCCTTGGTGCTTTCAATAATTTTTCTTTGTCTTTAATTTTAGCCAATTTGATTACTATGCGTCTCGGCGTGTTTCTCCTTGGGTTTATCCTGTATGGGACTGTGTGCATCCTGGGCTTGGGTGGCTATTTCCTTTCCCATATTAGAGAAGTTTTCGATTATAATCTCTTCAGATATTTTCCCAGGTCCTTTTCTCTCTCTTCTCCTTCTGGGACCCCTATAATGCAAATGTTGTTGCGTTTAATGTTGTCCTAGAGGTCTCTTAGGCTGTCTTCATTTCTTTTCATTCTTTTTTCTTTATTCTCTTCTGCAGCAGTGAATTCCACCATTCTGTCTTCTAGGTCACTTATGCATTCTTCTGCCTCAGTTATTCTGCTATTGATTCCTTCTAGTGTATTTTTCATTTCAATTATTGTATTGTTCATCTCTGTTTGTTCTTTAATTCTTCTAGGTCTTTGTTAAACATTTCTTGCATCTTCTCAATCTTTGCTTCCATTCTTTTTCCAAGGTCCTGGATCATCTTCACTATCATTATTCTGAATTCTTTTTCTGGAACATTGCCTATCTCCACTTCATTTAGTTGTTTTTCTGGGCTTTTATGTTGTTCCTTCATCTTGTACATAGCCTTCTGCTTTTTCATCTTGTTTATCTTTCTATGAACGTGGTTTTTGTTCCACAGGCTGCAGTTCTTCTTGCTTCTGCTGTCAGCCCTCTGGTGGATGAGGCTATCTAAGAGGCTTGTGCAAGTTTCCTGATGGGAGGGACTGTTGGTGGGTAGAGCTGGCTGTTGCTCTTCTGGGCAGAGCTCAGTAAAACTTTAATCTGCTTGCCTGCTGATGGGTGGGGCTGGGTTCCCTCCCTGTTGGTTGTTTGGCCTGAGGCAACCCAACACTGGAGCCTACCCGGGCTCTTTGGTGGGGCTAATGGTGGACTCTGGGAGGGCTCATGCCAAGGTATACGTTCCAGAACTTCTGCTGCCAGTGTCCTTCTCCTCACAGTGAGACAGAGCCACCCCCTGCCTCTGCAGGAGACCCTCCAACACTAGCAGGTAGGTGTGGTTCAGTCTCTATGGGGTCACTGCTCCTTCCCCTGGGTCCCAGTGCACACACTACTTTGTGTGCACCCTCCAAGAGTGGAGTCTCTGCTTCCCCCAGTCCTGTTGAAGTCCTGCAATCAAATCCCACTAGCCTTCAAAGTCTCATTCTCTAGGAATTCCTCCTCCCGTTGCCAGACCCCCAGGTTGGGAAGCCTGACGTGGGGCTCAGAACCTTCACTCCAGTGGGTGGACTTCTGTGGCATAAGTGTTCTCCAGTTTGTGAGTCACCCACCCAGCAGTTATGGGGTTTGATTTGATTGTGATTGCGCCCCTCCTACCGTCTCATGGCGGCTTCTCCTTTGTCTTTGGATGTGGGCTATCTTTTTTGGTGAGTTCCAGTGTCTTCCTGTCAATGATTGTTCAGCAGTTAGTTGTCATTCTAGTGTTCTCGCAAGAGGGAGTGAGAGCATGTCCTTCTACTCTGCCATCTTGAACCAATCTTGAGAATTTTTAAGATCTACTGCCTTAGCAACTTTCACATATCCAATATAGTACTGCAAACTCAGTCACCATGCTATATATTACATGCCCAGGGCTTATTTATTACTGGAAGTTTGTTCCTTTTGACCCACTTTGCTCACTTCTCCCAACCCCCTCGCTTTGTCTCTGGCAGCTACCAATCTTTTGTCTGTTTGTATGAGTTTTGTTTTTAGATTCCACATATAAATAAAATTGTACACTATTTGTCCTCTCTGACTAATTTCACTCAGCATAATACTCTGAAGGTCCATGCGTGTTGTCACAAAAGGCAAGATTTCTTTCTTTTTTTATGGTTGAATGATACTCCATTGTTTATATATACCACATCTTCTTGATCCATTCCTCCATTGATGAATACTTAGGTTAGTTCTCCATTTGTTTTTGAGTCTCCGGATTATGGAGTCCCTTGGACCTTTTGCATTAACTCAGTCATGCATTTGTTTCTACAAAAGTTCTTTGAGCCCCTACTGTGTGCCAGGCTTTCTCCCAGGTGGTACAACAGGGAAAACTACATACCACCTGCCCTCAGAGGTCACAGTCTTGCAGGGATGAGGATCGTAAGAACCTCCAGTTGCAAAACAAATCCTATGATGAGACAAGTGCAAAGTGTTGTGGTGGGAGATAGAAGGGGCACCTGACACAGCCTAAATTATTAAGATGCCCATGTTTTGGGAGCACAACTCCTATCCTTACCTTTAAGAATTTTTCACTTTAGAAATAGGTAGCACCTGGAAGGGTGATAGATTGTTGGAAAAGAGATCATCATACTCCAGCCAGAGTTGGGTGAACTGCTGAGATGGCACAGACCACCTTGGACAATAGTGTCTAAAGCGGGTCACAGACTAGTGTCTTGAAGTTAAATATTTTGCAGGGAGATCAGTCTTGAAAAGAGAAAAAAAAAGGCTCCACGTTTTCCACTCTCATCCACACATTCTGATCCCCTCCCCGCGAAGTGCCATTCTCCATTTTGTCCCTCATGATCTGAGGATAGCCAGAATTACGTCAGCCATTGTGTTCAGGAGTTTTGTAGACTTGATGTTATTTAATCCTCCTGACAGTGCTCTGAAGGAGTTATCATTTTTCTTCACTTACAGACACAGAAACTGAGATGGGGAGCAGTTTCTTAACTTGCCTAAGGTCATACTACTTAAAAATGACTTTAAGTGGTTGGAGGGTAGGATTATGCAAGGTCTAGTGGGGCCAAGAATAGAACAAAACCCTAAGGTAGACCAAGATCCACTGAGAAAAAACATAGCCCAAAATACATTGTTTAAAAAAGCTTAGGAACCATTGGGCTAGCATGGGTTGGAATTAGTGAGCAAAGGGTTTGTCCTAATAAGTATGGGAAAAATACCAGGATCCCTGGAGTATGGCACTAATAGGCAGGAAGGTGTAGTGACATGGCTCCACTAAATCTACTTCTATCAGGAGCAAATGGAACAAGACCTGTCCTTCATATGGGTTAGAGGGGTGGGGAGGACAGTGAAAGCCAATAGGATGAGGGGGCTTGAACAAATATTCATGGCAGGAGTCCAGACTCAACCAATACCTGAGTACAGCCAGGCTTGGACACACCTGGGGTATCTGGTTGGAAGGCTGTCCTTCTGTCTGTTGGGGTCCACTGAAGACCCATTCCAGGCTCACCTGCCTGGTAAGGAGACAGACAACCAAGCCTGCCTAGAATTTTATTAGAAACAGTTAGATCTGACACTCAACTTTAACTTCTCATCCCAGCATTGGCACAGGTTGTGGTAGATAGACTAAGTTGCAGTACCCAAACCTTTGTGAAACGGAACCCGGTGTCTCCTTACAGGTTATACCCCTGGTTGGCTACTGCCCTGACGACTGGATTCCCTTTCTGCAAAATGTTATCCCGTGGTCAATATTCTCTCTTTAGTACCCTGAGGGAAAAGAGAATAGCCCCCTCTGCTTTGCCAGAGACACTGCCTTTGGGGCCCTCTGTTGGTTCCTTGCTGTGACCCTGAAGACAGAGATTTCTTTGTGCAACTAGATATTTTAAACTCTGACAGGTTTCCCAATAATCTCACCCTAAATCTTTAATTTGGATGCTTAGAAAAATCATCACTTCCCAGCTGTGAACCATTGCTTGAAAAGGCTCATACTAGGGCTTTGGGTCTGTGCCTCACATAGTAGCAGAAAGACACAAAGATCAGAGTGAGACGATGAGAAACAGACCCATCATTCTTACTCGTAAATAAATGAACACTCCTGCCTGAACTCCCAGGCTCTAGTTCTCCACCTGCTCTGTTGATCCTCTACACAGACACCAGAGAAGTTTCCTAAAGTCCTTTTTCAGGGAACTTTTGGGATTCCCTGTTACGCAAAGAATATGGTCCTAAGCAAAGAATACACTCTAGACTACTTGGAATGAAAGCCTTTCTATTATGAGCTAATATTGTTTTCGAATTCAAAACTATTTTTCTAGCCTCAGCTCTTCTCCAGTCTCCTTCTGTTTCATCTGATGCAGTGACCCCCCAAATACTTGCTTATCCCTGAATATGTCCTTCAGGCTTCGAGCCCCTTGTCATTGTTCATATTGTTCTCACTGCTTAAAAGGTCCTATGTATTGCCATTTCTTGAAACTGCCATTCCTTCAGAGACCAGGTTTTACAATAAAACTGTCTTTCATGCCTCCTAGGAGAATATAAACTTAATGTGTCTTATTCTTATAAATCTCTGCAATAAACCTTTATTATCCCCCTTCTTATGGTTTGTTTTTGTCTCTACTGAGTCTTTTCCACTAGATCAGGAGCTTCTGGAGGGCAGGGGCAATACGTAATTTTGTATCCTGCAATGCAAATCACAGCGTCAGCCCTGAACATAATAATTCAGTACATGTCTTGGGGTTGTAACCATAACCTACTGCCAGGCCCTTCTCAGACAACTTCCTAGACTGAAGCTGAGGGGTGGCGAGAAAGATAATAGACTTTAGATTCAGATGGACTTCCTGCAATCCTGGTGCAATCACTTACTGGTTTCATGTTACTTATCTCTCAGAGCCCTCAATTTCCTCCTGTGTAAAGCAGGATTATAAATATGTGATGAGAGATAATGCCAGAATTTAGATGTCTGAATACTGGATCCCTGTCCTGACACTTCCCTCCACATGGGGGAAGGATGTATGCATAGGGGTATGCTGGAGACACTGTCTTGTTTACCAGCAGCAGCTCTAGCTCCAAATGCCCACATGGCTCCTACTCTCATGACCTGATTGGCCCTATGTGGACTGAGCAGGATAGCTGTTGTCTCAGTCCAAGACTGACACTTGAAGGCATGCTTCAGAGGCTCACTGCATGGACATCCTTTCTCTGAAGCTTCCTACTGGCTACCCTTGGATATACCAAGGAAAGGGCAGAAGGTAGTCATGGGTCCCATCTTAGTTACTGGATGCAGAAGACAAGACCCCCACTCCCCAAAGCAAAGGAGGGTTTTCTGCAGTCAGGTTCTGTTTAGGATCTTTTCACTTTTCCCACAAAATTTCTACCCCACCGGACTAGCCTGTTTCACTATGTGCCATTTTGTCTTCTGCCAGTTTCAAAGCTCCCCATTGGTAGTGAGGTAGTAGGCATCTATGTGTTTGGGGGATAAACAAATTTTTAAAATAATAACATCATGACCTGGATTAGGCAGATGTAGAGTGGAAAACAAAACAAAACAAAAACAGAGAATGTACTGATGTTGGTGTCAGGTTTTGCCTCTTATCAGCTGTAACACCCTGGATATTCAAATATAAAATAGAAACAATCCTATCTACCACCTAGGGCAGGTATGAGCATCAAATAAGACAACGTGTGTGGAACTCCCATCACAGTAATTGGTAGGAAGTAAGTGTTTGCTAAACGGTGGCACCTTTCTTTTCTCCTTTGAAAGTTAACCCAACAAAATATTTCCCCTTTTGGCCACAAGTTGTCAGTTTCTTATGAGGGAAGCCTAGGAAGTCAGGACCAGAGGCTCATGCTAATTTTATTATCTCATCTTTTTATCTATAATCAAAAGGAAGAGCACTATCAAGGGCTAATTCTAAGTTTTCTGCAGAAGTGAATTTTTTATAACCTCATGGAAACTTCCTAGCCTACTTAGTATCTGCCTATTTGACAAGCTCAAGGCTTGTAGATTAAGCCTGGTAGTACATGCTCCAATCTGCTCAGATCATAGCAGCTGATTTTTGCCCCATGGAAAGCTGTGAACATTGTTGATCCAGAAGGAATGAGCTTCAGGGATTTTTTTGGTTAAAATGGATTTATTGTCATTAATTGTCATGACCTGTCCTAGCTACCAGAGGACTCAACGCACTGTTACTTGGGGTCATAGAGCCAAGTGACCTGCTCCCAGTTGTTTTTTTCCAGACCCCTTCCAGCCATTGCTCCTGGAGCAGGGTATCTCCTCCTTCTCTAGTAGTTGGACTTGAAGCAGAGTTGAGGAAATCATTCCACCCAAGGAGAGTACCTTCCCTTACTTCTAGGTGTGTGTATTAGGTGACCACAGTTTTTCTCAGTATACTCTTGAGAAACAGGTATAGTGGGGTAAAGCCAGCAGAGTTTTTCATCAGCCCCAAGGAACCAAATGAAAGTCCTTCCATGCCCATGTTCTGACCCCAAGCAAAAAGAAATGATGGGAGGTAAGCTTGGGCAATTCTCTTTTTAAGAGAACCAGTGTAGTGCAGTTATCAGAAGCATGGGTTTTGGGGTCGATCCGCTATAGCTGTGAATCTGAAGTCTTCACAGATGTGTGACTATGACCAGGTCCTGAACTTCTCCATACTTCACTTGCCCCTCTGTGCAATGGACATACCAATGCCACCTAATTCAGCTGTTAGGAAGATTAAATAAAACAGTGCATGTAAAATGTGAATGGAGGGTTTGACACTAAATAAATGCTGCAAACTACTTAAGAGTGAGGACCTCTATGAGTTTAGAAATGACTAAATGACAGGAACCCAAATGAGTTTGGATTGGACTAATTTATCAAAAAACAAAAGGGTAATACTTTACCTAGGGCAAATGTTAATTAAGTGGAGAGAGAATGGAGGAATTTTCTCTTCCTCTCTAAGCTATAAAAAAAGCTTTATTTATTATAGTTCTCAACTTTCTATCTCAAATAAGACATTGGGCCAGTCATAGCCAGGAGTAGATTGAAGTTGCTGATCTGATTCCCAGGCTTGCATTTCCTTATTGATTTCATTTCCACTTGCTGTCTCTGATCTCCTTTACCACAATGGAGGTTGAACTCACTAAGACAGGGAGCCAGTTCACTCACCCCCAGACAAAGGCAAAACTTCCCCTCAGTGGAGCCACTTATATGGTGTACTGACCTCATGAAACCACTGTGTCCCAATGGCCCCTTTCCTTTTCCTCTGGCTCTGTTTTATTCCTGTCACCTTGCATTATGCCCTGCAGGTTCACAGAGAACCATGGATCATTATCACTCACATACTGTCCCAGCCATATTTATCTGTATGCATGTTTGCCTCCACACACAAAAACCACATGAATATACAAAGAAAATGCATATACAGATGTCCACACAAACTTAACAGACTAAGTCAGAAACACTCTGATAAACATAAATATGCACAAAGAGCCACATTTAATCAGTATGAAAAACAGGACTTGCAAAACCCTTACCGACATCTACTCTCACACATATGTGCACACAAGCATCACATGTACACCCTTTGATCATTTGACTAGTCTGAGAGAGTATAGGGTATAGAGAATGCAGTTCTTTTTCTAATAATCGCATTCTTTTTATTAAGAGCTTTCTGTAGATCCCTAGATCAGCAGGACAATTCCATATACTATTACAATCTGCCAAGAAGAAATAGATAAATCTATTAGCCTGCTCTTTGCTTGTTTCATCATTGTGACAGCCTCTCATGGGTCCACATCCATCAGGCTCCCACACCACCTGACAGCCAAGACTCCACCACCAAGCTGCAGGTTAATAGCTCTTAAATCTCTATTTAACTGCTCATTAATAACTCCAACACTGCTTTCTTCTGTTAATAGATTAAAAAATGGTTTCAGTGGAAGTGCGTAATGAAATTTGGTAACAACCAACTACGGAAGGAGTTTTCTTGTCATCAAGATAATCAAGAGGAAATAGTGACCAAAACCCTCCCTGCTTCATTTGCAGATTTTTAGAATGCTAGAACTGGCAGGGCCTTTGAGATTCAACTACATCAGTGTTTCCCAAACTGTGACCCACAGGTGATTAGACAGCTTTCTAGAGAAAACAATGATTAAATAAGTCTGGCAGACAAGGTATACAAATCTCTCTCACAGTTTGGAGTTTTAAAGCAATGTCAGCACATTAGAAGCTCTGACAGTCCAGTCTGAGAAACCTATTTATACTGCTCAGTTGATCTTCAACTAATTTATTTGATAATAAAATCATATTGATATTGAACACCATTTCAGTATTCTATTGCTGCATAATAAATCACCCCCAAATTTAGTGGCTTAAAAAAACAATGATGGATTATTTTTCACAATTCTGTAGATTTCCTGTGTTGGAAACTCCAAGATGGTCTGGCAGTTGGTGCCACCTGAGGTACCTCACTTCTCCTCCATGCGGGTTCTCATCCTCCCCAAATCTTCCTTCAGGGTGGGCTCAGGACAAACAACAGAAACTATAAGGCTTCTTAAGCCTTGAAAATCAAATAACATCATTTCTGCTGTATAATATTAAACAAAGTAAGTCATAAGGCCAGGCTAGATTCAAAGGACATATAAATTAATGTCCACTATTGATGGAAGAATAGTCACATTGCAAAGTGGCACATGGAATGGGAGAAGGAACTTTTGTGGCCATCTTTGAATATAATCTACCACGAGCCACTGAACAGCTTTTTGAAGACTGTTTAGGAAATGCTAATGTAGAAGAAACTCCACATTTTCTAGATTCAGATACTGAGACTCACGTATACAGCATGATTTGCCCAAGGGCACATACCTGGTAATCACAGAGATGAGACTAGACTCCAAGACTCCAAGTCTTTTGTCTTTACCATTGTGCTTCCAAAAGATTCTCAACTGATGTGAATGACTTGACTTGAGTGACACCCAGATGCCTACTCCCTGGATTTTAGGAGTCCCAGACCCTGATCCTGGTCTTCTGAGCAAGTCCACCGGGCTGCCAGATCATGAATAACTCAGTAAACCAGAGACTAAGCTTCCTATGTGTTTATTCCAGGAATGACAGGCTCTGGAAATAGCCAACCTTGGAAATTCTGAATGGTATGAGCTAAGTGAGCTATGTCTCAAAAGCTTCTTGTTAGATAAATAATGACCCCTTTTTTGGCCCAAATTTTTAACCATATTGTCTGGATATCCTTTGGGTCCTGTACATTTATGATCCATACTCAGAATTTTACCTAATCTCCCATGTCTCTTAAGCCACAATTCAGCCCAACCCTTTGACATCTCATAAATGAATTTACATTATGCTCCTCTGACTTGGAAACTTAGCCCAAACATGCCTTACATGTTATTAGAATGCTTGCAAGGAAATCCTGAAATAATCATTCTTCCACAAAATCTTGCTGAACTGGTCCAGCTCAAGCCTTCTCTTCTTATTTATCCATAGGCCCCTTAACTTTGCATACTCTGCAAGATTTTATTGAGTCTACTGACAATATATTTGTTACTTGAATGTATTCTACCTAAGTTCAGTTTATCTATCTATCTACCTACCTCTCCCACCTTTTCCTTTATTTGCCATATGTTTACATTTACTCTATTTTATTTTGTTATAATGCCAGTATTATAACTCTTGGACTTTAAGCTATCTGATTAAGGGACCACATCTGAAATGCTTTTTGCAAATGCCCAAGATCAAATCTGCTGCCTCAGTGCCTGGGGAATACTTGATGGTGATAACTTGTTCAGTATACAATATCTCCAGGACACTGGCTCCTAGCAACATTGCTTCAACATTTTGCATTAACTTAGCTTTAAATGTTCCAGCTTTATGAAGCAACTGACAAAGGATTAATCTCCAAAATTTATAAGCAGCTCATGCAGCTCAATATCAAAAAAACGAACAACCCAATCCAAAAATGGGCAGACCTACATAGACATTTCTCCAAAGAAGATATACAGATTGCCAACAAACACATGAAAGAATGCTCAACATCATTAATCATTAGAAAAATGCAAATCAAAACTACAATGAGATCTCATCTCACACCGGTCAGAATGGCCATCATTAAAAAATCTACAAACAATAAATGCTGGAGAGGGTGTGGAGAAAAGGGAACCCTCTTGCACTGCTGGTGGGAATGTAAACTGATACAACCACTATGGAGAACAGTATGGAGGTTCCTTAAAAAACTAAAAATAGAACTACCATATGACCCAGCAATCCCACTACTGGGCATATGCCCTGAGAGAACCATAATTCAAAAAGAGTCATGTACCACAATGTTCATTGCAGCTCTGTTTACAATAGCCAGGACATGGAAGCAACCTAAGTGTCCATCGACAGATGAATGGATAAAGAAGATGTGGCACATGTATACAATGGAATATTACTCAGCCATAAAAAGAAACGAAATTGAGTTATTTGTAGTGAGGTGGATGGACCTGGAGTCTATCATACAGAGTGAAGTCAGAAAGAGAAAAACAAATACCATATGCTAACACATATATATGGAATCTAAGAAAAAAAAATGGTCATGAAGAACCTAGGGGCAAGATGGGAATAAAGGCGCAGACCTACTAGAGAATGGACTTGAGGATATGGGGAGGGGGAAGGGTAAGCTGGGACAAATTGAGAGAGTGGCATGGACATATATACACTACCAAACGTAAAATAGATAGCTAGTGGGAAGCAGCCGCATAGCGCAGGGAGATCAGCTCGATGCTTTGTGACCACCTCGAGGGGTGTGATAGGGAGGGTGGGAGGGAGGGGGACGCAAGAGGGAAGAGATATGGGGATATATGTATATGTATAACTGATTCATTTTGTTATAAAGCAGAAACTAACACCATTGTAAAGCAATTATACTCCAATAAAGATGTTAAAAAATAATGTTACAGCTTTATTGCTCAGGAAAGCTAATGAAAGAGAAACATTAAAATGAAGGCTAATGACTGTAGAGAAAAGTTATGTAGCACACTTCACAGACAATACATGAGACTGTAGCTTCATTTATTATGTAACACATTTATTATGATCAGAACACAGCCTTTTCCCGGATGTCATTTTCAGCTGATGTGTCACAGCATGAAAAAGCCTGAAGATTACATCTACTTCCCATTCTTAGCTCATTACAAGGCAGGAAGAACAGAAGGCCAAGGGATCTTGTAATTCTGATTTATATATGAAGAGCGGGGGTGGTATTAAGTCCCTAGGCCAACACTTAAAGCTAAGACTACCTGGAAACTAAACAGGAGGAGGAAAAAAAAAAAAACAGGCTATATTATAAACACAGCCAGTATCAAATAAACTGTGAAAGATTTATCTGGCAATGCTGTTGAATTTCAGTTCAAGCCTGTATTTGTTTATCTGTTTGATTTTTACTGAGGCTGAGGCTAGAAGAAGCAGAAGGGCAAATACCCCATGTAGGGTCTGTATTTGAGAACTACTGCGAGGCAGGTTAACTGATGAAGTTCATGTGTCAAGGAGAAAATCTGCTTCGAGCTACTTCAGATCTTGGGAGGTGCCAATCTTCCTGGGCCCTGATATTAAAGTCCTGTGAGTGTGAAACTAGGTCTAGTTGGCAGGATAGAGCAGCAAATGACATTTTGGAGACTGGCCTAATCTGATGAACAATTAACTCACATTCCCCTGAAATTTGCCTTTACAACCATTGTCTATGCTCAAGTCAAGATGAAAAGTCAAACTGAAAATGTATTGGTTTAGAAATGAAATGACCTCTAACATGAATTAAAGCAATCCCTCTGTTTACTGTCACCTTTCTACAATTCTTGTGTCACCTGAGACCTTTTTTCACTCTAAACCACCTGCCTTCATACTCACCCACTCTACTTCCTACCTGGCTTCCTATTTATTGACTCACGAGCATTGGTCACACATTTGGTGCTATTTCTGTTTCAGGGTTATCCAAGTTAATATGTAAATAACTGGCTTACCTGTAGTTCTTTTGAGTTAGATAAGTCAGAGACAATTGCATAAGTAAAGAGGTGAGGGGACTCTAAAGGAGACAGCAGTTTTACTGCAACCTCGTAACAAGAAGACTTTCATTTCACGGGAGATTGGGACCAGTGAAATTCTGTGAAAATGCCAAGTTTCATGGAATCAGATTTATGAAGGAGCTAAGATAAACATGTTTCAAATTCTACTTTTAAAGTAGTGGAATACTGGGGAGAGAGATGTGTGCTATCTGAGTAAGGAAGGGTTGTTCAAAGGTGTGTGTGAAAGAGTGGGTGGGAGGACTATCACAGCCTAAATATAAATTCCAATGACAAGATCCATTGAGCCAACACATCAAGAGGCAACCCAGGAAGGAGATCAAATGAAAATGTCAAAGTATCAATGAAAAAAATCACTCATCATACCAAAAACCAGAAAGATCTCAAACTGAATGCAAAAAGATAATCATTAGATGCCAACACTAAGATGACAGAGATCTTAGAATTATCTGAAAAAGATTTATAAGCAGCCAAAATAAAAATTCTTCAGCTAGCAATTATGAACATGCTTGAAAAAAGTAGATAAAAAGAACATCTCTGCAAAGAAACAGAAGAACCAAATGGAAATTTTAGAGCTGGAAATTACAGTAGCTAAAATAAATAACTAAATAAACACCTCAATGGATGAACTCAACATCAGAAAGGAGAGGCGAGAGTAAAGAATCAATGAATTTGAAGATAGACCAATAGAAAGTGCTCAGTCTGAACAATGAAATAAAAATAGACTGAAAAATAAATGAATAAAATTTATGGACCGGTGGGACTCTAACAGGTCCTAATATTTAATGATCTAAAGATCGCTAATATTTGTGCCATGTAGGTCTCAGAAGGAGAGGAGAGAGAGGCAGGGTAGTAAAAGTACTGGAAGAAACAAGGGCTGAGACAAAATGACTGACTCAAGAAGCTGTGCAAGCCCCATGTAGGCCAAAAGAAGAGAAAGAGAGAGGACACAAATTACCAACATAAGGGATGAAACAAGAGATATTATTACAGACCCTACAGACATAAAAAGGATAATAAGGTGTGGCGGGTTGAATGGTGGCCTCAAAGATAACAGGTCCTCATCCCTAGGACCTGTAAATATTACCTTATTTAGGAAAAAGGTCTTTGTGGAAGTGATTAAATTAATGATCTTGAGATGGAGAGATTATCTTGAATCATCTAGATGGGCACTAGATGCCATCACATGTATTTTTATAAGATGGAAGCAGAGGGAGATTGGATACATACAGAAGAGGAGTAGACATGTAATGACAGAGGCAGGGAGTGGAGTGGTATGGCCCCAAGTCAGGAAATATCACCAGAAGTTGGAAGAAGGTAAAGAATGGATTGTTCCCTAGGGCTGCCAGAGAGAGCATGGTCCTGCTGACAGCTTGTTTTGGTCAAATAAAAGTTATATTGGACTAATTTTCTCCAGAAGTGTGAAAAAATAAACTTCTGTTGCTTTAAGCCACCAAGTTTATATTAATTTGTCGCAGCAGCCATAGAAAACTTAACACACATGGGCATACTATGAACAACTCGCACACATAAATGTGACAACTTAAATAAAATGAACCAATTCCTAGAAAAGCACAAACTTCCTCACTTCAGCCAATATGAAGTAAATAATTTGAATAACCCTATAACTATTTAGGAAATTGAGTGCCTAATTCTAAAGTTCCACAAATAGGAGTCTCTAGGGCCAGATGGTTTCACTGGAGAATTCTACCAAATACTTAAAAGGTAATTAATGGGGCTTCCCTGGTGGCACAGTGGTTAAGAATCCACCTGCCAATGCAAGGGACACGGGTTCGAGCCCTGGCCTGGGAAGATCCCACATGCCATGGAGCAACTAAGCCCGTGCGCCACAACTACTGAGCCTGAGCTCAAGAGCCCGCAAGCCACAACTACTGAGCCCATGTGCCACAACTACTGAAGCCTGCGCACCTAGAGCCCTTGCTTCTCAACAAGAGAAGTCACAGCAATGGGAAGCCCACGCACCACAATGAAGAGTAGCGCCCGCTCACTGCAACTAGAGAAAGCCCGTGCACAGCAAGGACGACCCAACACAGCCAAAAATAAAAGCAAATAAATAAATAAATTTATTTTAAAAGATAATTAACATCAATTCTACATAATCTCTTCCATAAAATATAAAAAGAGGGAACACTTCCCAATATATTTTATGAAATTAATATTGCCCTGATACCAATACCAGATAAAGACAGTACAAAAGAAGAAGCCTAAAAAACAGTATCCCTCATGAATATAAATGCAGACATCCTTTGCAACATATTACCAAACAGAATTCAGTGATATGTAAAACTAATTATATACTACAGCCAAATGGGGTTTATTTGTGAATGCAAGCTGGTTCAACATTAAAAAAAATCAAACACCATATACAAAAGTTAATTTTAAAAAGATCATAGACTTCATATCCATCAAATGACTAGTACTTGGAATATATAAAGAACAATCAAAAATTTCAACAGGAAAAAAACAAACTATCCAATTAGAAAATGAGGAAAAGACATGAAGAGACATTTCATTGAAGAGGAGGTATAGATGAGCACATGAAAGATGTTCATCATTGTTAGTCTTTAGGAAAATGAAAATTAAAACCACAATGAGATATCACTATCTACCTATTAGAATGGCTATAATAATTTTTAAAATAGTGATAATGTCAAATGCTGGTGAATACTGAGAAAATGGATCACAATTTGGAAGTTTTGTAAAAAACTAAAGTCAACATAAAGTCAACCTACCAGGGGGTAGTGGTGGTGGTGTGATGAATTGGGAGATTGAGATTGACATATATACACTGATGTGTATAAAATGGATGACTAATAAGAACCTGCTGTATAAAAAAATAAAAGAAAATTCAAGATTCAAAAAAAAAATAACACCTACATGTGGCCCAGCAATCACACTGCTGGGAATTTCTCCCAGAGAAATTAATACTCGTGTTTACACAAAAATGTATTCAGGGATGTTAGTAGAAACTTTATTTGTAATAGCTAAAAACTGGAAATAACCCAAGGGTCTTTCAATGGGTGGTTAAACAAAGTGTGGTGCATTCATTCCAAGGAAAATTCTCAGTAATTAAAAACAATGAACTAGCAATATACACAACAACCTGTATGAATCTCCAAGGAACTATGCTGAGTGAAAAAGGCCAGTCCCCCAAATTTACATATGTATGAATCAATTTATAAAACATTTTTGAGAGAATTATAAAACTGCAAACAGATTAGTGGTTTCCAGAGTTAATGAGGGATTTAGGGCAGGAGGAACGTGGGCATGGCTATAAAAGGTCAACGCAGGGAATACTTGCAGTGAGGGAGATGTTCTATATCTAGAATATGTAAATGTCATTATCCTGGTTGTGATATTGTACTATAGTTTTTCAAGATATTACCATTAAAGGAAACTGGGTAAAGGGTACAGAAGATTAGTCTGTATTATTTCTTATAATTGCATGGGAGTCTACAATCATTTCAAAATAAAAATGTTTAATTTAAAAAATCCATGAGAAAAAAAGAACTTTTTATATAAAGCAATTTACACTTAGCAGATATTAGAAAAATGCATAAAAAGTAAGAATAAATTTAAAATAAAAATTCTGTACTGTTATACTTAGATGTATAACTTTCCAGACATTTTTCTATACAGACATAAATATGAATATATGTATTTTCTGTGAAATGGGATCATACTATGTATACTCTTCTATAAACTTCTTTTTCTAATTAAATATATGTGGTAACTATCTGTTTCATGCCTCTAAATATTTATTTTTATGACTGCATAATTTCATAAGATGGATATACCCTCAATAATCTAACAAATGCCCCTGTGTTAGACATTTGGGTTATTTCTAATTTTTATATATAATCTTATAGTAAACATCCTTTTTCATAAATGACTGATCAGTATTTGCTGTGTCAATGTATATAAATACTTTTAAGGTGTTTAAGAAATTTTGCTCACTTTTGTGTCTCCAGTGCCTCAGGTCAGGCTTGGTATTCAATAATTATATGTTTAACGAATTAATGAGTAAGATATTGCCAAATTGTTCTCCAAAATGGTCATATTAATTTAAAATTCTTATTCTCCTAAATTTGGGCATTATCATTTGAAAAATTCTAGCTTATTTAGGGTAAACATCTCATTATTAAAATAGATATTTTCTTTTTACTAATTAGTTGGATTACATTTTCAAATGTTGAGTGTCCATTTATATTTTCTATTTTATGAGTGTAGGGTTTGTGAATTTTGTTACTACTTCCATTGGATAATTTGTGTCTTATATTCAAGAGCTCTTTTTATTTTTAAACATCTTTATTGCTGTGTAATTGCTTTACATTGTTCTGTTAGTTGCTGCTATATAACAAAGTGAATCAGCTATACACATACATATAGCTCTATATCCCCTCCCTCATGCATCTGCCTCCCACCCTCCCTATCCCACCCCTCTAGGTGGCCACAACGCACCCAGCTGATCTCCCTGTGCTATGCAGCTGCTTCCCCCTAGCTATCTATTTTACATATGGTAGCGTATTTATGTCAATGCCACTCTCTCACTTCCTCGCAGCTTACCCTTCCCCCTCCCCGTGTCCTCAAGTCCATTCTCTATGTCTGCGTCTTTACTCCTGTCCTGCCCATAGGTTATTCAGAACCACTTTTTATTTCATTTTTTTTAAGATATCATATATATGTGTTAACATATGGTATTTGTTTTTCTCTTTCTGACTGCACTCTGTATGACAGACTCTATAGGTCCATCCACATCACTACAAATAACTCAATTTTGTTTCTTTTTATGACTGAGTAATATTCCATTGTATATATGTGCCACATCTTCTTTATCCATTCATCTGTCGATGGATACTTACGTTGCATCCCTGTCCTGTCTGCTGTAAGTAGTGCTGCAAAGAACATTGTGGTACATGACTCTTTTTGAATTATGGTTCTCTCAGGGCATATGCCTAGTAGTGGGATTGCTGGGTCATGTGATAGTTTTATTTTTAGTTTTTTAAGGAACCTCCATGCTGTTCTCCATAGTGGCTGTATCAGTTTACATTTCCACCAACAGTGTAAGAGGGTTCCCTTTCCTCCATACCCTCTCCAGCATTTATTGTTTGTAGATTTTTTGATGATGGCCGTTCTCACCAGTGTGAGGTGATACCTCATTGTAGTTTTGATTTGCATTTCTCTAATGATTAGTAATATTGAGCATCCTTTTATGTGTTTGTTGGCAATCTGTATATCTTCTTTGGAGAAATGTCTGTTTAGGTCTTCTGTGCATTTTTGGATTGGGTTGTTTGTTTGTTTGATATTGAGCTGCATGAGCTGCTTGTATATTTTGGAGATTAGTCCTTTGTCAGTTGCTTCATTTGCAAATATTTTCTCCGGTTCTGAGGGTTGTCTTTTCATCTTGTTTATGGTTACCTTTGCTGTGCAAAAGCTTTTAAATTTCATTAGATCCCATTTGTTTATTTTTGTTTTAATTTCCCTTTCTCTAGGACATGGGTCAAAAAGGATCTTGCTGTGATTTATGTAAAAGAGTGTTCTTCCTATAATTTGCTCTAAGAGTTTTATAGTGTCTGGCCTTACATTTAGGTCTTTAATCCATTTTGAGTTTATTTTTGTGTATGGTGTTAGCAACTGTTCTAATTTCATTCTTTTACATGTAGCTGTCCTGTTTTCCCAGCACCAATATTGAAGAGGCTGTCTTTTCTCCACTGTATGTTCTTGCCTCCTTTATCAAAGATAAGGTGACCATATGTGCGTGGGTTTATCTCTGGGCTTTCTATCCTGTTCCATTGATCTATATTTCTGTTTTTGTGCTAGTATGATACTGTCTTGATTACTGTAGCTTGTAGTATAGTCTGAAGTCAGGGAGCCTGATTCCTCCAGCTCTGTTTTTCTTTCTCAAGATTGCTTTGGCTATTCAGGGTCTTTTGTGTTTCCATACAAATTGTGAAATTTTTTGCTCTAGTTCTGTGAATATGCCGTTGGTAGTTTTCTAGGGATTGCATTGATACTGTAGATTGCTTTGGGTAGTATAGTCATTTTCACAATGTTGAATCTTCTAATCCAAGAACCTGGTATATCTCTCCCTCTATTTGTATCATCCTTAATTTCTTTCATCAGTGTCTTATAGTGTTCTGAATACAAGTCTTTTGTCTCCTTAGGTAGGTTTATTCCTAGGTATTTCATTCTTTTTGTTGCAATGGTAAATGGGAGTGCTTCCTTAATTTCTCTTTCAGATTTTTCATCATTAGTGTATAGGAATGCAGGAGATTTCTGTGCATTAATTTTTTATCCTGCTATTTTACCAGATTCATTGATTAGCTCTCGTTTTCTGGTAGCATCTTTATGATTCTCTATGTATAGTATCATGTCATCTGCAAACAGTGACAGTTTTACTTCTTCTTTTCTAATTTGGATTCCTTTTCTTTCTTTTTCTTCTCTGATTGCTGTGGCAAAAACTTTCAAAACTATGTTGAATAATAGTGGTGATAGTGGGCAACCTTGTCTTACTCCTGATCTTAGTGGAATGATTTCAGTTTTTCACCATTGAGAACGATGTTTGCTGTGGGTTTGTCATATATGGCCTTTATTATGTTGAGGTAAGTTCCCTCTATGGCCACTGTCAAGAGAGTTTTTATAATAAATGGGTTTGGAACTTTGTCAAAAGCTTTTTCTGCATCTATTGACATTATCATATAGTTTTTATCCTTCAATTTGTAAATATGGTATATCACATTGATTGATTTGCGTATATTGAAGAATCCTTGCATTCTTGGGATAAATCCCAATTGATCATGTTATCTGATCATTTTAATGTGCTGTTGGATTCTGTTTGCAAGTATTTTGTTGAGGATTTTTGCATTTATGTTTATCAGTGATATTGACCTGTAGTTTTCTTTTTTTGTGACATCTTTGTCTGGTTTTGGTATCAGGGTGATGGTTGCCTTGTAGAATGAGTTTTTGAGTATTCCTCCCTCTGCTATATTTTGGAAGAGTTTGAGAAGGAGGGGTGATAACTCTTCTCTAAATGTTTATAGAATTCTCCTGTGAAGCCATCTGGTCCTGGGCTTTTGTTTGTTGCAAGATTTTTAATCACAGGTTCAATTTCAGTGCTTGTGATTGGTCTGTTTATATTTTGTATTTCTTCCTGGTTCAGTCTTGGAAGGTTGTGCTTTCCTAAGATTTGTGCATTTCTTCCAGGTTGTCCATTTTATTGGCATATAGTTGCTTGTAGTAATCTGTCATGATCCTTTGTATTTCTGCAGTGTCAGTTGTTACTTCTCTTCCATTTCCAATTCTGTTGATTTTGAGTCTTCTCCCTTTTTTTTCTTGATGAGTCTGGCCAATGGTTTATCAATTTTGTTTATCTTCTCAAGGAACCAGCTTCTAGGTTTATTGATCTTGGCTGTTGTTTCCTTCATTTCTTTTTCATTTATTTCTGATCTGATCTTTATGATTCCTTTTCTTCTGCTATCTTTGGGGCTTTTTTTGTTCTTCTTCCTCTGGTTGCTTTAGTGGTAAGGTTATGTTGTTTATTTGAGATATTTCTTGTTTCTTGAGGTAGGATTGTATTGCTATAAACTTCCCTCTTAGAACTGCTTTTGCTGCATCCCATAGGTTTTGGGTTGTCGTGTTTTCATTGTCATTTGTTTCTAGGTATTTTTTGAACTCCTTTTTGATATCTTCAGTGACCTCTTGGTTGTTTAGTAGCATATTGTTTAGCCTCCATGTGTTTTTGTTTTTTACAGTTTTTTTTTTCCTGTAATTGATATGTAGTCTCATAGAGTTGTGGTCAGAAAAGATACTTGATATGATTTCAATTTTCTTAAATTTACCAAGGCTTGATTTGTGTCCCAGGATATGATGTATCCTGGAGAATGTTCCAGGAGCACTTGAGAAGAAAGTGTATTCTGTTGCTTTTGGATGGAATGTCCGATAAATATCAGTTTAGTCCATCTCTTTTAATGTGTCATTTAAAGCTTGTGTTTCCTCATTTATTTTCATTTTGGATGATCTGTGCATTGGTGAAAGTGGGGTATTAAAGTCCCCTACTATTATTGTGTTTCTGTTGATTTCCCCTTTGATGTCTGTTAGCATTTGCCTTATGTATTGAGGTGCTCGTGTGTTGCATGCATAAATATTTACAATTATTATATCTTCTTCTTGGATTGATCCCTTGATCATGATGTAGTGTGCTTGTCTCTTGTAATGGTCTTTATTTTAAAGTCTATTTTGTCTGATATGAGAATTGCTACTCCAGCTTTCTTTTGATTTCCAGTTGCATGGAATATCTTTTTCCATCCCCTCACTTTCAGTCTGTATGTGTCCCTAGGTCTGAAGTGGGTCTCTTGTAGACAGCATATATACGGGTCTTATTTTTGTATCCATTCAGCCAGTGTATATCTTTTGGTTGGAACATTTAATCTGTTTACATTTAAGGTAGTTGTCAATATGTATGTTTTTGTTACCATTTTCTTAATTGTTTTAGGTTTGTTTTTGTAGGTCTTTTCCTTCTCTTGTGTTTCCTGCCTAGAGAAGTTCCTTTCACATTTGTTGTAAAGCTGGCTTAGTGGTGCTGAATTCTCTTAACTTTTGCTTGTCTGTGAAGTTTTTAATGTCTCCTTCGAATCTGAATGAGATCCTTGCTGGGTAGAGTAATCTTGGTTGTAGGTTTTCCCCTTTCATCACTTTAAATATGTCCTGCTACTCCCTTCTGGCTTGCAGAGATTCTGCTGAAAGATAAGCTGTTAACCTTATGGGGATTCCCTTATGTGTTAATTGTTGCTTTTCCCTTGCTGCTTTTAATATTTTTTCTTTGTATTTAATTTTTGATAGCTTGATTAAAATGTGTCTTGACATGATTCTCCTTGGATTTATCCGGTATGGGACTCTCTTCACTTCCTGGGCTTGATTGACTATTTCCTTTCCCATGTTAGGGACATTTTCAACTATAATCTCTTCACATATTTTCTCAGATGCTTTCTTTTTCTCTTCCTCTTCTGGGACCCCTAGAATTCAAATTTTGCTGTATTTAATGTTGTCCCAGAAGTCTCTGAGACTGTCCTCTATTCTTTTCATTCTTTTTTCTTTATTCTGCTCTGCAGTAGTTATTTCCACTATTTTATCTTCCAGTTCACTTATTTGTTCTTGTACCTCAGTTATTCTGCTATTGATTCCTTCTAGAGAATTTTCAATTTCATTTATTGTGTTGTTCATCAGTGTTTGTTTGCTCTTTACTTCTGCAAGGTCCTTGTTAAGCTCTTCTTGTATTTTCTCCATTCTATTTACAAGATTTTGGATCATATTTACTATCATTAGTCTGAATTCTTTTTCAGGTAGACTGCCTATTTCCTCTTCATTTGTTTGGTGTCGTGTATTTTTACCTTGCTCCTTCATCTGCTGCATTTTTTTCTGTCTTTTCATTTTGCTTAACTTACTGTGTTTGGAGTCTTCTTTTCATAGGCTGCGTGTCCGTTGTTTTTGGTGTCTGCCCCCAGGGGGTAAGATTGGTTCAGTGGCTTGTGTTGGCTTCTTGGTGGAGGGGACTGGTGCCTGTGTTCTGGTGGGTAGGGCTGGATCTTGTCTTTCTGGTGAGCAGGTCCACATCTGGAGGTGTGTTTTGGGGTGTCTGTGAACTTAGTATGATTTTAGGCAGCCTCTCTCCTAATGGGTGGGGTTGTTTTCCTGTCTTGCTATTTGTTTGGCATGGGGCATCAAGCACTGGAGCTTTCTGGCCGTTGGGTGGAGCTGGGTCTTAGCGTTGAGATGGAGATCTCTGGGAGAGGTCTTGCTGATTGATATTACGTGGAGCCTGGAGGTCTCTAGTGGTCCAATGTCCTGTTCTCGGCTCTCCCACCGCAGAGGCTCAGGCCTGACACCAGGCCAGAGCACCACGACCCTGTCAGCTACAGGGACCCACAATAGGAGACTCCACTGAAGATGCTAAATCTGCAGGAGCTAGAGGTGCAGAGGCATTTTTTTCAGAGGGTTTGCAGCTTGCTTGAATGGCAGAAAGGGAGAAAAAGAGAAGATCCTCTAGGGCAAGGGAGGAGCAGTAAGTCAAGAGCTCTTTATGTAATTATACCATTATACCTTTTAAATCAATATTATATATATTTCCCAGTTTATATTTTGCCTTTTAGTGTTTTCTACTCACATGCATTTTATATGTTGAGCAATACTTACCTTATGTAGCATACTTAAGAAATAATACTTGTTAGTGTTCCCCTACCTTGCTTTGACTGCTTATTTGTGTATATTCCTTAAATCCAAGGACTTTTTGAAGCATCTTCCACAATGATCAGTATTTTTCTCTTCGAATGCACCTAGATAGAGTATCAAACACAAAACTTTCTTTTTAAGTTGTAATATTACTGTATTTTTAAATTAGGGTTTAGGATTATAGATAATATCCTCCTTAATGTCCTATAGATAATAGCCCTTAAATGTAACTAGTAGCAGAAAAATCAGGGTGTCCACTGGGATTTTGTTTAATCTCATGGGGACTGTCATCAAATTCAATTGCTGATTGAAATCTGAATCTTTATAAAAAGGGATACAGATTGCCTTCAGAAGTATATTCACAGCATTCAAGGCACAGACAAACATGTAAGTTTTTGTATTCTCTTTAATCTTGTTTAATGAAACTTCTGTGCCGTATAATCACAGAAGATATTAATTGAAAAGTAATAATCTCATTTAAAGCGGAGAGCATGGCCTCAAACTCTTCTCTTAACCATAATCCAGTGTTTTGCAAAGTATTGTCCACAGACCACCTCCATCAGAAGCTCCTCGTATACCTATATTTTGGGGACCACCCAAGGCTTCCAAGATTCTGAGGGTAGAGACTAGGATTCTTCATTTGTAAGAAACTCCCTCAAGTAATTCTTATGCAAACTAAAAGTTGGAGAAGTGTTGCCACAAGTCAGTACTGCCAAATGGCAGTCTATTGGCCATCTAAGTAAAACTTTGTTCTTTGTTTAGGGCCTTTTATTCTTGACTAGATAATAATTAGCTTATTCTTAGGTCCCCATCAATATGTGGGAGGTGAGCATAAAATGGAGTTTAAAAGTGGCCATTTCTTTCATAAACATTCTCTCATCTTCAATTTCATGGACACTAAGAACATCAGACTGGCAGAATGAGGGCAAGAAGTCAAGAAGGCTGAGATGGGATGAGAAGCTGTGTCGTTACTGATTCCCGGGAGAGACTGGCACATCCACATGTGCTGTTGAATTCGCTGTATGCCTAGAGTAGTGGGAGCAAGCTGGCAAATCTGGGAGCGGAGGAGCTAGTGGGAGGAGGGGAGAGGGTGAGGAGTGCTGTGCAGTGCTTAACCATGGGAAGAAGCTAATAATTGTGAACCGTGATCAAGGAGGAACACTGCAATTTCAGGCCATTTATCAGTAGATGTTTGAAAAATGAGTGAAGGCTTATCAGGAAAACAGATGTGTGTGTGTGTGTGTGTGTGTGTGTGTGTGTGTGTGTGTGTCTGTCTGTAGGAAGTACAGAGATGGCAGGAATATTAGGCAGAACCAGGTAATGTCTAAATAATTGTAGCTAGTAATTCTACCTTGCCTCCACTTGCCCTCGCCAACTGAGATGGACACAGCTAGCCAAATTAGCTGTGATGGAGGAGGTGGGCCTGTTACCAGAAACACTGCTCATAGACTACTATGTTCAATATAGAGTATTCCAAAGCAATCTGAATTGTCTCAGTTTTATTTTTATTTTGTATTTTAAAATTGTACTGAAGTATAGTTGATTTACAATGTTGTGTTAATGTCTGCTGTGTGTACTTAGGTATCCATTCATCTGTCAATGGACACTTAGGTTGTTTCCATGTCTTGGCTATTGTAAATAGTGCTGTTATGAACGTAGGGGTGCATGTATCTTTTCAAATTATAGTTTTTTTCTGGATATATGCCCAGGAGTGGGATTGCTGGATCTTATGGCGACTCTATTTTTATTTTTTTGAGGAACCTCCGTACTGTTCTCTATAGTGGCTGCACCAATTTACATTCCCACCAGCAGTGTAGGAGGGTACCCTTTTCTCCATACCCTCTTCAGCATTTGATATTTGTAGACTTTTTAATGGTGGCCATTCTGACTGGTGTAAGGTGTGGTACCTCACTGTAGTTTTGATTTGCATTTCTCTAATAACTAGCGATGTTAAGCATCTTTTCATGAGCCTATTGGTCATCTGTTTTTCTTCTTTGGAGAAATGTCTATTTAGGTCTTCTGCCCATTTTTCAACTGGGTTGTTTGTCTTTTTGTTTTTGAGTTGTATGAGCTGTTTGTATATTTTGGAAAATAAGCCCTTGTCAGTTGCATCATTTGCAAATATGTTCTCCCATTCTGTAGGTTTCTTTTCTTTTTGTTTATGGTTTCCTTTGCTGTGCAATAGCTTATAAGTTTGATTAGGTCCCATTTGTTTATTTTTGCTTTTATTTCTATTGCCTAGGGAGACTGATCTAGGAAAACATTGGTATGATTTATGTCAGAGAATGTTTTGTCTATGTTCTCTTCTGTGTTCTCTTCTGGTGTGATATCTTATATTTAAGTCTTTAAGCCATTTTGAGTTCATTTTTGTGTATGGTGTGAGGGTGTGTTCTAACTTCATTGATTTGCATGCAGCTGTCCAACTTTCCCAATGCCACTTGCTGAAGATACTGTCTTTTCCCCATTGGATATTCTTGCCTCCTTTGTCGAAAATTAATTGACCATACGTGTGTGTGGGTTTATTTCTGGTTTTTCTATTCCGTTCCATCGATTGTCTCAGTCTTAAAGTCTAAATACCCCCTGGGGAGAAATGATCATCAGTCCTCTCCTTTGCAAGAGTGTGAGGCTGAGGATGGGGTGAGGTAGAGGTGGACAGGCAATATTAGCAGATTTTAAGGGGAAACTCAAAGTCCCATCATTTCAGCCTCATTTTTAAAATTGAGATACAGTTGACATATAATATTGTGATAGTTTTAAGTGTACACCGTAATGATTTGATCTATAAATACGCTGTGAAATTATTACCTCAATAAATTTAGCTAACATCCATTACCACACACAGTTACAGATTTTTTTTTCTTGTGATGAGAACTTTTACGATCTACTCTCTTAGCAACTTTCAAATACACAACAGAGTATTGCTAACTATAGTCACTATGCTGTACATTATATCCCCTGGGCTTATTTATCTTATAGCTAGAAGTTTGTACCTTTTGACCACCTTCACCTATTTTGCCCTTCATTCTTCATTTTATTTCAGCCTTTATTCATTCTTCATTCTTAAGAAGAGAGTTCTGACATGTTCTCAGGAACAGAGTAAAGTTCCTGAGACCACGGAGGGACTTTGGTAGAAGATGGCTGGGGGACTGGACTGAGAGACCCCACAATTCCTCTTTTAATTTTTGGATCTACTCATTCTGCAAATGTCTTTCTATTTATTCTTGTTGCCCTAAAAATGGGCCTCTGGATGCCTCCTTCTCAAGAGGAACCCACAACCCAACATCAAGAAGTAAGCAGGGTGAGTTTCCAGAGAAGGGAGCATTAAGCAAGCTGTTAGGCAGCTTCTTGACCATGAGATGAACTAGAAGGGCCATGAAGGTGATATGGTTCTAGAACCATGGTGGGAGAACAGACTGGCACCTGGAAGCAGAGCACCAGTCAGTGGCTATAGAGGGCAATGTCCAGTGTGTATTCTGCTTAATAAGGGTATATTACCTCATGGTGGCCACTTGAGGATTAAGGGATTAGGGTTCTAGGCATCCCATTTCCACCTTGAGACACAACTAATGGGGTGGGTCTCTGAGGGTGTTGGGCAACCTGTATGGAGCATACTAAATAAATCCTACAGTTATATTACCTACATGTTCCTATAGTCTTCATATAAACTGAGTCAGATGCCTCAAAGCAGTAGTGATAACAAGTTAGAGGCTAATACAGAAGGGGGAATTTATTTCAGCAAAGCACCATCATAGGAGAAAGTATATCCATGTAAATACGTTCAAATTTCCTCAGACACTGTAAATACAGAGAAAATGATGGGATGGTCCTAGAGACTTCCATCAATTGGCAGTACCTTCTTCTGAAGGTACTGTGCTTCAGGCATGTTTCCTGATGTCTCAATATCAACTTTGCATAATGTTTAAGACTATGCCCTAGATAACTGGGTACTCCCATCACTCTCCCTCATGTCCAGTTGACCTTTGTGTTTGCTTCGTGGGTAGACAGCAATGTGGAGATGACACATATTTGTTAGCTGAATGTTGGAAGGACCTACCTTTCTTCTACAGTGGGTAGATGAGTGTTTATATAGGAGAATATCCTCCTCTTAAGGGTTTTCTCTGTTTCTATCTCTGTCTCTCTGTCTCTCTCTGTCTCTCCCCCTCTGTGTGTGTGTGTCTCTCTCTCTGTGTGTGTGTGTGTGTGTGTGTGTGTGTATATATATATATGCCTCCAATAGGTATAATGCCACTCTCCATGAATTTCTATCAGTAAGTTAAGATTTGAATGATTATTATATAGGTTATATTATATAAAATATATTATATAGATTATTACATAGCTGTATTGTGAAACAGATGACTATTATGTAGATTAGAAGATTAGGAGCCAGGGGCCTCACAAAGTTAAGCTGTTTTTATTAAGTTGTACAGCTCAGTAAGGTGGAAACATGAAGCAGATCCCAGACCTTCTGGCTCCAAGGGATTGTGTCCAACAGACATGACTATTCTATTTGTACAATGTCTGGCACATTGTAGGTGCTAAAAATATATTTTTGAGTAAATGAATAAATATCTCAAAGTGTTTGGGTCATGACCTGATGACTTCATTCTTTTTTCTTTGTTTTGATCTGCTGTGTCAGCCTAGGTGGGTACTCCGTTTTTCTCATGACAAAATCTCTCAGTCACCTTTTGCCCCCCTGGGGGCTTTCTGTAGTTTCTCCATCAGGCTCTTTACTAGCCTTGCCAGGGAGTAAATGTTTTTATTGGAACAGCATGAAATGTGACATTACTCATAGATTCTGGCAGAAAATTAGCGATAGTGAAAACTAGCTCAGCACCGCTGGGCACGATTGCACCTCCTCCCTGGAAGCAGTAAGCTGAGGGACTGCAGGGAGTCATAATGGTCTAACGATGGCTAATGGTGAGGAAACGATGGACCTGAGGCGCATAAGTCAATCTGAACACCGGGATGGCTGATGAAATACTCAGGAGATGCTTGAGCTCATCTGAGCATTGTTCATGGGTGTTTGTCTCTTACTGGACCATACTTTTTTGTTACATAAGGAAAAAGTATAACAATTTGTAGTATATGGAAAGTATCTGAAGGCTGAGATATTTGCAGATTAGTAAATAAATGGGGAAATATAAGCCCACCTTCACATTCCAGAGCTCCAAGTCCATGATTCTTTCATTGCCTAGAGTTTATTCCCTATTTTAAGTATATGTCAAAATAGAGTATGGCTCCAGTTTTCAGCCTTGGTCTATTTTTTGTTTATATGCAATGATCAATGAGGCAGAAGGTTTAAGGTAGCAAGAGACAAGAGTTTAATCAAAGGCTCATATGATTGCCTTTTCATTCTTCAGTCCACCCAGTGGTACTAACCCTTCTGATATCACAACATTGGTTTCAGTCCTCCCAATACTTGCAAGGTCCTTTTGTTTCAAATATTCACCTTTTAGGAAGAATCAAAATAGAAAGCTTGACTATAACCACAGAGAGCTTCAAAGGTGGGATTTGTCGAATCCTTTTAATAGTTTCCTCTGGAGCAGAAATGATTGGCAGCAGTGACATAAAGTCAAAACTCCATGACTCACTTGAGGCAGATTCAGGAGCAGCCCCTTCTTTGTGTTCTTTCATAGAAATATTCAACAAGGAGTTGGCAGAGCTTGTAAGCAGACATTCCTAATGTGAACTTTGCAGGCATGACATGTTATGTTTGTAGAAATAATATAAAACATCTTCTGGAAAAAAGAAGCATACATATCTTGAGATGCTTTACTTGAAAATAATAGTTAACAGTTACAACTTTTTAGTTCTATTCTTTTTTCCAAAATAAAATTTTTCCTTTTTTTTTTTTGGAACTGTATGGTGTGAATCAGAAAGCTTTGGACTAATGGGACATTTATTTGCCCAAGGGGCTCCTGGAAGATGCCCACATGTGAAATTATGACAACTGCCTTTTTAGAACTGAAGATGATGCTGAGATGTGCATGAGAGACTCCACTAAACCTTCCTTGTGATCTCTGCATTGATACAAGTCCTTTGTGCAGTGTGGCTCTCTGTGTTCTTAGAGGAAGGTACCAAGTGGATGAGCTATTCCAGAGATTGGAATGGGAAGTGAGAACTTTCTGGAACAATTATATGACTCTTCTAGTTGCTACAGTTTTTCAGACAGAGACATTTGATATCATTTCTCTGTCTTCAACACACCCCAAACACTCATTCTCTGTGATAATTTACTTCATGGGAGTGTGGAAATGAGTTGTGGCCATGGATGTTGACTAGAGAGTGAACAGGGTCATGATCCAGAGAAAAGGGCCATGATTACCATAGAAACAAAGCAAAGAAGAAAAGCAGAGTCATACCAGAAAGGAAAATAAGGCAGCTGTTTCGGCAAAACCCCATTCTCACAGCAGCAGTAACTAGGGGGACTGTCCCTGATGCTTCTAGCAAAGATTGCTCCAGAGATGGCCTCTACCAGCCCTAACTTCTGTGCTTCAACTCAGAATCATTCTGTTACATCAACTGGTTTTATCTTGACCCTTTTTCATGCCCAACCATTTAACCTCAACCCTATCAAGAATATCATACCAGTCTGAGTGACCATGCATCTTTCTTTAAATTAGGTGAAGCAATGGCTCACCCTAGTCCCAGGCTTTTCTTTATTTTCTGTCTTATTACTACCAAATCCACCCCATTATTACTTACAAATCCACCCCATTATTACTAGAGATAAAAGTAGCCGAGATTTTTCACTTCTGGACCTCTAACGTTTGGCTCTACATTGCCCCAGGAAGAGAGCCTCTGATCACGCTATTCTGAAAATACTGTTTTTGCCCCGATTTGGGCAGAGGACTTCCAAGGGCAAATGACTTCCAGTTGGTTAGGGCTGAAATGAGTACTTCCCATCTCCTCCTCCAGTCAGTGTCTACCTGGAAAGTTCAACAGATATTTGGCCTTCTTGCATATCATTCACTCATTGAGGGGTCAGAGTTAGAAAAAATGTTGTGATTTGCACCATCACACAAATGAGGGTGCTGATTAATTAAGATATTTGAGTAAAATTTATATGTGGGAGGACAGGCCTACTATTCTGAGACTGAAAATGGAGTGTGGATCTCAAAAGATGCTTGCTGGATCTAATGATGTGTACATTTCCCCTCACAGAGGGATGGGGTTTTACTAGAAGGGACTATTACCCAAAGGCCTTCTCTGAAACTTGGATGCAATCCAAGAGTGAGAACTGAATAAGCAAATTTGCAAATGAAAGAAAAAAAAAGTCTTACCTTAGGTAAACAAGGGTTTCTGGTTATTTATCCATTATTCAAATGCAGATAGAAGGTGTCAAGAATAATAAACTTGCCCTCTTCTTCCAAGTGATAAATCCCTTCTTTATGTTATTTATTTACAAAGAAATAACTACCTAATATTTCTATCAAAGTGAAGTTGTCATGTTCTAACAAATGCCAGGATCATAAGCCAAATATAGTCAGAATCTTTTATCCTGCCCTAACGTTCCACTCCTGGGTGACCTGGGACATGCTCTGAGAAATGTCTGGCAAAACTAATGAATCTCTGGAGGTCATAAATAAAGACATTGCTGCTTGCTGAGACATGTAGCTCCTTCCTGGAGTAGCTGGGAATTGGTGATAACAAACCACAATAACCCTGGGATTGGAAATGGATTTGAATTTTTTTTATAATTATACATTTTGCAATTTTGGCAGTTTTGAAGGTAAAAATGTGTCAGAGGGTAATATGTCTGAAGGACAGTCAGTGTTAAATCAATATTAATTAAATAGGCATATTCTTATTTAACAAAGCATTGAAGTGTGGAGGAAGGGATCTGCTGTAACCATTTTCTTTGGCCATCTGTCAGGTAAGGTAAGACCTCCAAATCCCATGCATCAGCATTTTAAAAATATAGCCAATTTTCAGCTTAGGTTGCTTACCTAATGATGTGTTTGCTATCTCAGTTATGATTTACCAGAGGTAAAGCTGTATTATTAAGCAGAAAGGAGACGCACATATAAAGGCAGTAGAAGTTTTGAAGCAAGAAAAAAAGTGAGGTTCTTTTAATCAAATCAGAAACCCCAAAGGGTGTGACAGCATATAGAATTGACATAACAAGTACTATCTTACCATGAAACATATAGGAGAAATCATTTGTGAGCCAGGTGTGTTATGGAAATATGGCTGAATAGTCTTTGTCTATCCATTTCATATCTATTAAGGACCATGGTCATTACTCCATACTCACCATCATATAAAGCACATAAAGGAAAAAGAAAGTTCCATGAAAAGTAAAAAAACCCATCCTGTCAATTGATTATATTTGTTCAGAAGTATAGATATCCTAACGGAATGGTCAGGAAGACCTGAACGTCACTTCTGATGAAGATGTTACTAAAAGCTGGGAAGAACAGTGAGGACAGATCCCAAGAGACGTAAGAACAAAGCTCATTGTAAGCGTTGTTTGTCCTTTTGCCAACCATGGAACTTTAAGAACATCATTCTGAGCTTTTTACAGTTAAAAGCGTATCAAATTTTATTAGAACCATTCCGCATTGGCACTGTCCAGGGTACTGACTTAGCTAACGTGACATGCTTGTCTCGGTTGAAAAAGTCAGAGTCCCTTACCTCAGGGCCTCACCTCCTGTCTCCTTTGACCTTGTGCTCCTGACAACAAATGCATGCCGATTTTGAACCCCACTATATAACTTCAGAAAACTACATGTGCTGGGACTAATCTAGGAACTATTTTTATGTTCTGGCTCCTATCACCATAGCAAAGAGCAATATGGTGTAATTCTTACTATCAGTGACATTTTAATCTGACAAAAGGTATCAGACAGTTAAATAAATATATGCACTTTGGTGGGGGAAAAATGCAGTATATGCACTTTGAGGCAGGTAGAATGTTTTGTGACCTCAGAGGGAAGATTTTTCTGCCTAGGCATGGAAAGAAGGAAACAGAGTCTTAAACATTGTTTCCAAATATAGTCTTTAAGTCACTTCTGAGTTAGACATGGGATTGAATTAATACAGGGATAAAGATGTCCCCGTCAAAGCATTAATTTCCCCTCCTGAAAAATGTTTCCGTAGAGATGTCAACTTTTGACACGCCAATGACTTCCTGAGAGTGGGTTGTTTAGCAATAAAAGACATAGTACGTTTCTTTGAGAAAGGTTCAGATATGTATACCACCGCCACTCCATCCTTACCCTATGATACAGAGAGTTTCTAGCACAGAGTTTGAAGTCTTTAGATTCTGATGAATGTATACTTTCAATTATAGTAGTTATTTTCTCTTATTTTTACCTAGAATAACCCAGTTCACTGATCAAGGAGAGTTGTCTATTTTGGAGGGCCACAATACCCCTTGCTAGAATTTATCAGTTCTTGATTTAGGCCTGACATTTACAGATCTTACTGAAACCAATATAAGTGATAAGAGAACATGATAATCTCTACCATACGCATGTACAGCTCTGATACTGCTTTTGAAGGAGCTCTAGTTGCCTAGGAGTTTTGCTTCAGGACAATGAGTGAACCACATGATGCAATTCTATGGGATTTTCCATCTAAAATTTTTGGAAGGTTGAAAATCTTTATCTTCCCCTTTTTGAAGGTAAACAGGAAAATATCTTTAAAATGCTTATAGAAACTTTGTTCTTATGTCATGCCTTCAACATGAAACACTTTATAGCTAGAAACAGATAAGAGAGCCAAGAAGCTGAGGACATTCTATCTGAATATCTCATTGGTATTTTTACTGCCATTAAGAAACAATTCCAGATTTACTAAGAATCCAGAGAAATGCATTTGTATTATGGAATGGTATGATCATGAGAAACTATATTTTGTACCAGTATAAGCACCACTGGTTGGGTAGTATCCATGTGTGTTGTTCTCATTAAGGGGCCTGGAGATACTGAATAATCACAGATGCTCAAACTATGATGGGAATCCCTTTTATTATATTACCTTGTGCTACGGACTTAATTGTGTTTCCTCAGAATTCGTATGTTAAAATCCTAACCCCCAATGTGACTGTATGTGGAGATAGGGCTTTTAGGATGTGATTACAGTTAAGTGAGGTCATAAGTTAGGATCTTAATCTGATAGGATTTGTGGCCTTATAAGAAGAGCAGAAGATCAGTCTTTCTCTTTTTCTCCACGTACATACCCTGAGAAAAGGCCATGTGAGCAGACAGCAAGAAGGTGGCCATCTGCAAGCCAGGAAGAGAATCCTCACCAGAACCCAACTATGCTGGTACCCTTATCTTGGACTTCCAGCCTCCAGAATTGTGAGGAAATATATTTCTGTTGTTTATGCCACCCAGTCTGTAGTATTTTGTGATGCCAGTCTGAGCTGGCTAACATACCTTGCCTTAAAAAACATAAATCCTTTCTGAGGAAACACGTTCATACTTGTATTTTGACCATTTGAGCGATTGTTAATCCAATTTCATGGTGTAAATTGCCCTTCTTGAAGCGGTACACACCTGTAACCTTACAGTAGCCCTGGCAGAATTGTGTTTATCCTTCATGGCCCTTATAACAGCTCAAGTGTGTTGAACTTCATGACTTTTTGTCTCTGACTATTCACTGTTTGTGAATAACCATTGAGAGACCAACAAAAGCTTCAGACAGTCTAACATCCTGTTTACAAATGTCCAGTAATTGATAAATGCTGTAAAAATGAGCAATGGCAAAGCATCTTTGGTTGATGCTTGGCAACTTTTCATGTAAAATATTGGATGGAGAAACCTCACTTTCTAGAAAATAGTTTGTATCAGGTTGTGAGAACATATCCCACAACCTGACAAATATGTGGTTTGAGGGGGTAGAAGGATCCCTTTGGAAAAGTATAATATCACTTTGAAACTTTTTAGAATGTAGCATATATTAAAAGTAAGTAAAAGTAAATACTTTCTCAAGGATTAGAGCAACCTAAATCCTGAAAGACTTTTAAATGGCAGTGGAGGTTAACCCTTTATCAAATATATGATTTGCAAAAATTTTCTCCTGTGTTATCGTTTGCTCCTATGTTATGTTTTGTTGATGGTTTCCTGTGCTGTGCAGAACCTTTTCATTCGATGGAGTCCAAGTTGTTTATTTTTGTTTCTGTTACCATTGCTCTTGGTGTCAAATTAGAAAAAAAAATCATTACCGAGACTGATGTCAAGGAACTTACCCCTATGTTTTTTGGTAGGAGTTTTATGGTTTCAGGTCTTATGTTCAAGTCTTTAATCCATTTTGAGTTGATTTTTGTGTACAGTGTAACAGAGAGGTCCGATTTCATTCTTTTGCATGGGGCTGTGTAGTTTTCTCAACACCATTTATTGAAGAAACTATCCTTTTCCCACTGTATATTCTTGGTTCCTCTGTCATAAATGAATTGACATTGAACTCATACAACTCAATAGCAAAAAAACAATCTTATCAAAAAATGGGCAAAGGAACTGCATTGACATTTTTCCAAAGAAGACATGCAAATGGCCAACAGGTGCATGAAAAAGACGATCAACATCACTAATAATCAGGGAAATGCAAATCAAAACCACAGTGAGATATCACCTCACAGCTGTTAGAATGGCTTTTATCAAAGAGACAAGTGAGGTAAGTGTTGGCAAGGATATGGAGAAAAAGAATCCCTTGTGCACTGTGGATGGACGTGTACATTGGTTCAGCCTCTATGGAAAACAGTATGAAGGTTCCTCAAGAAATTAAAAATAGAACTACCATATGATCCAGCAATCCCACTTCTGGATATATAGCTGAAGGAAATGAAAACAAAGTATTAGAGAAGTATCTGTGCTCCCATGTTAATTGCAGTATTATTCATAATAGCCAAGATATGGAAACAACCTAAGTGTCTATTAATAAATGAATGGATAAAGAAGATGTGATATGTGCTTATATATGGTATATATCTAAATATTATTTAACCATGAGAAAGAAGGAAATTGAGGGCATTATGCTAAGTGAGATAAGCCAGACAGAGAAAGACAAGTACTGCATAGTATTATTTATATGTGGAATCTAAAAAAAATTTTAAATGTCAAACTCATAGAAACATAATTTAAAAAGTGGTTTCCAGGGACTGGGAGTTGAGGGTAATAGGGAGAGGTTGGGAAAAGGTTATAAGCTTTTAACTATAAGATAAAATAAGGTCTGAAGATCTGATGTAAAACATGATTATAGTTGGGCTTCCCTGGTGGCGCAGTGGTTGAGAGTCCGCCTGCCAATGCAGGGGACACGGGTTCGTGCCCTGGTCTGGGAAGATCCCACATGCTGCGGAACGGCTGGACCCATGAGCCATGGCCGCTGAGCCTGCGTGTCCGGAGCCTGTGCTCCACAACGGGAGAGGCCACAACAGTGAGAGGCCCGCGTACCGCAAAAAAAACACACACAAAAAAAACCCACCATGATTATAGTTGATAACACTGTATTGCATAATTGAAATTTGCTAAGAGAGTAGAACTTAAATGTTCTCACACACAAGAGAGATAAATGTGTGAGGTGTAGATGTGCTAATTTTTTTTTTCTTTTATCAACTCAAGCTACAACTCTAGTTTAAGCAGAACATTAAATGAGGCAGCTGGACAACGTCCAGATTCTAACAGTTTCCTAGTATGAAAATAACAAGACAAAGAATGTGTTATTTTATTTTCCCTCTATTTCTTTGAAGGTTAATAGAAACCACGAACAGGGACTCTAGGGATTGGGGGAGCTAGGACAGAGCTTAGTTTCTTGCAGTAAGAAAGGGGGTTTGGAAGAACAGCAAAGATCAAAACCTGAGGTCTAAAGCTGCATGAGAGTTATAGTTGCTAGGCTGGGTGTTCCAATAGCCGGAGTCCTAAACACTAGCAACCAAAGAAGTGTTTGGGGGAGAAGAAATATCTGCTGTTACATGTTATTAAAGTTCTTGCTTTGTGGTGTGAAATGGAACCCACTTGTCTTCATCTTGAAAAGACACTTGCACACACATACACAGACATACCCGCAGACACTAACAATTTGGATAATGGGATTGTTTGGAGATACTAAGCTCCCAGCACTCATTTCATCTTCACTTGCACCCTAAGGATAGTGATCATTACTTTCCCCATTCCACAGATCAGGAAACTGAGTCATATGGAGGTTAAGTAATGTGCCCAGGATTATAGAATTGGAGGGTGGCAGAATCCTGCTGCAAACCCTTGCAGTTTGTGCCACACCCTCTACTGTGTCAAAGTAGTCCATGACTGGGGAAGCTTAAAACCAGAGGTTTCCCATGGGAAACAATTCATATCAAGCTTATAGTTAAGATTTTGAAGGTCCCTCTATCTTCTCTCAGACCTCAAATAGGAGTCCTATTCTTGTTTCAGAACAAAGATGAAATGGGAAAATACTCAGTTTCCTGGAGAATATTTATACTAAGAATTTGGTCAAAATATTTAGAGGACTCAGTTTTTGAGTTTTTGGGTCTTCACTTCCTCTTGGGTTCCTCCTTCATTGTGGCGAAGGAAAGGTACCATCTTTCTAGGATACTGTGGCGTGGCTTGGCACAGCAGGGCTCACCTCTCAACAGCTGGAAGGTGCTTTCTTCTTTGAAAGCATGACCAATAGAAGACCAGTCTACTTCTTCACTTGGCATCTTCCAAAGCCTTTAGAGAATTTAGCCAGTTAGCCAGGATTGTAAACCCCCCAATAATTTGGTGACTCATTTCATTTCAGAACAACACCACATTATGGTTGGAAGTCATTTGCCCAAAGCTTATCCAACTCATTGGCTGAGGAGATGGATGTCTCCCTCTTTGGGGAAGTGAGTTTACTTTCCATCCTGACAGCTCGTTCCTTAACCTGCTCGGAGTTTTAAGTGAGTATTGTCTCTGCACATTCCTAGGCCCTGCTCACTTGTTCCATGCTTTGATGAGGTGTGTAAAAGCAAAGTAAGGAGAAATGGATTGCACAGGCAAATACAGCAAAAGATGTAGCATAGGGCGATCTTTCTAAGTTCTGGACATCATATTGCATTTTAATCACAGCATAATACCCCATACCTGCCACTGCCTTTAAGTGAAAAACTTGCATTCCTTATCTTGGCCTTCCATGGCCACGAACTGCCTTCCGCGCTCTGCTGCCACCCTTTGCACTTGCACCTGTTGATGATCACACTTTTCTCTACAAGTGTTTCACCAGCCAGATGAATGTCTTTTACCCTGTGGATTCCCCCACCTTACCCGACCTGTCTACCTTCACCCTATTACCCTGACATGATCGCCTGTCCATTTTCTTCATCCTTGAATTGTATATGTAGTAACTCATCTCCAGGTGAGGACCTCACATTTGGCAGAAGATCAGTTGGTTTAAGACAAGAGAGTCCTGTCCTGGGCCCACATGTACCTATGCTTCAAGGCCACTAAAGCCCCAGAAGTGCAATGAGCAGTTCTCTTTACCAAGGGTAGTGCTGGAGAAATAAGCACTTCTAAATTGTTAATTAGGGAACAGGTGTTACAACCCCTCCTACTCTCTGACCCCTTAATGTGGAGAATAGAACCTGCCAGCCAGGAGGATCCAGCTGTGCTTTCAAGGTGAAGCCTCCCTTGTTGGAGCCTAAGTGATGCATTAAACCCAAACATCTGCACAGAAAGCTTGTTTCCATGCCAGGATGGATTCCCCTTTAACGGGGAGTACAACTACACTTTCAGAAGCGGCAGTAAACCACACTCTGAGTCCTGTCTCCTTTTTCTTTTATACTCATGACCTTCTCATGATGTTGAGAGGAATTGCTGACCTATTTGGCAGATCAATGGAACACATCCGTCCTAACTGTTAGACCTTCTCACCTGGCTTCCACTGGCAGTGACCACCCCAGTCCCCCTCCCACCATGCCAAGTTCCAGAACCCAGTTGAGTGATAGAAGTAAAGCTGTAATGTAGTAAGGTCCAACATGCAGTCAAGGCACTGGAACTTTTTAAATAATAAAGTATGAAAGATCTTATACATTTGAAACTGTAAGGAAAAATATCATAAACACTAATGCATAGTATATCCAAGAAGTAGAAAATTAGTTGAACTTCCTGTATACCCCTCATTGATCCCATTATTTGGAGGTCCTTCCTTCCAAAATGTGCCCACTATACTGATTGGCTGTTCTCACACCTACCCGTTTCTTTATGCTGTTCTTCCCCATGTAAGTATCCCTAAAGACTATATGGTATTTAGTTGCATGTTTTCCAACTTTATGTAAATTGTATTATACTGGAAATATTCTAGTGCCAGTTGCTTTGTTTTGTTTTGCTTTTTTGTTTTTTGTTTTTTTGCTCAAAGCCTTGTTTGTAAGATTTATTTATTTATTTATTCATGTTGATTTTTCCAGCTGTATTCACTTACTTTGAGTACTGTACAGTATCTCGTTGTATGAAAATTTTACAATTTATTATGCTGTGAACATTTTTATATACAGCTCCTTATGACACAATTTTAAGGTGATCTGTAGAATATATATGCCGGTATAGAGTTGCTGGGTGGCAGAGTATCTAAATTTTCAACTTTATTAGATATTTCCAAATAGTTTCTAAGGTGGTTTACCAGTTTATATTCCCATCAGTAGTGTAATACATGTCTTCATGTCTCTATACCATATCATTACTTGGCATTGTCATACTTTAAAATTTTTGCAGAATTGCTGGTGTAGAATCATACTGTATATGGTTCAAATTTTAATTTCTCTAAGTACTGGTAAGATTGGGCATCTTTTGTATGTTTCTTGGCCATGTCAGTTTCCTTTTCTGCAAATTCCTAAGAACAGTAATTTTTTGTCCTCTCTGCCCTCAAGTCTCTCTCTCTATTTACATTTGAACAGGAGCCTAAAGTCTATCAGTATCCAGAAATTCCCCACATTTCTTTCTCTCTGACAGAGCAGTAGGGTCTTTGCCCCAGAAGCTGAAGTTTCTCATATAATCATTAGCAGAGGAATTGGAAGGGTGAGAAGGATTAGGAACTGAGGTCCCTGGTGTGCTAAGGACTAAATAGTGCTGCTGTTTTTATTAGACTAGACAAGAGTCAAGGGCCCATGAAACATAAAATGATGAATCATGAAATGACTTTATGTTTCAATAAACAGTTCTTTCCTAACATGGTCTAAGTAGAGTTGTCTGAATTAGATAATTTCGCAAAACATGTACTAGAGAACTATGAAATATTTGGGACTAAGAAGAGGGAGAAGTAGAATGATTTAATTAGTATGCAATGATTTTTTTTTTTACCTTGTTTTAGTGGTCCTGTGATGTAACTTTATCTGCAGGTTAAGTACACAGGCCACCAGAAAGAAGATCAATTCTCTTGTCCATTTTTCTCACTCCTTTCACTTCTATGTTACTTTTGGATTGATATTTGGGAGAGAAGTCAGAAGTACTTTGCCTGAATCTCTGTGTCAATAAACAAATGAAGAAGCTAGAAGATGGGTGTTTAAGGGAGGAGAGTAAAGAGGGATAAACAGCCATGCGGCGAGTTCAGGGAGGGGTGTTGGGAGGATGACATGGCTGCTGCTCTGGAGTAGCTCTGAGATCTGGGATTTATGGGACAGAGGACCCTGGGTTCATCAGAGGCACTGAAATGAAGTATTACTTGCTTTCCTGTTTGTGTTCTTTTGAGAGATGCAAAGGAGAATATGGAATCACTTTTGTAATCACTTTGATTATTTGTGACTTCAGAAAAGGGAGGATCTTCTAGGAGTCTGACATTTGTTAGGATTACGTAACTATCCTGAAGTCATACCCGCAGCACCCCTTGAAAATTCTACCTTCTTGCCCTTGAAACCTAGAGACTAAATTGAGACTTGCCGTCAAAGGATGATTGTAGGCATATTAACGTTGAATTTGTGTATTTTCAAATTTCAGATACAGTCTCATATCATGGAATATGCACTGGACTTTGATTCAAAAAAAAACAAAACAGAAACCTCCAGGGTCTGTTCCTTCTTAGCTATTAGTGTATGGGGTAACTTTAATCTCTTTGAAGATGTCTTTGCCTGTGTAATACGATACTAACTACCCTCTCCCTATCAACCTGATAGGGTTGTTGTGAAGATCAACTGAAAATATTTATGCAAACCTGAAAAATGTACAGCAATATGACAGTATTGGGCTAGGAATTTTTTATATAATTAACCGTTTTGGAGAAGTGATTGTCTGTGCCTTGTGACCTGTGGGTTTTGCTGCATGAAAGGGGAAATGTATATACTGGTAGCCCACAACTACACCATCGCCAACAGACACTGAACAAAATAATCAGACTACGGGAAAAACTGAAAAAAGAAAACCATCCGTATATATGACTACTTTGTGCCCTGGATTGGGAAGTTTATTGCAGGATAGCATTCTGTGCACATTTATGAGGAGACTTGGTAAAGGTTTTACCCTCCCATTTAGACACTTACTGTACCAAGAGAACTGCTGTAAATTACTAAGGGTGACAAAGGGACCAGTGTGAAGCATGAACTTGAGTGGCTGCCCCCACTGTGGGCATCTTCTCCCAGGTGGCAAATGTCTTCCAGAGGTCGAGGGGCATGCAAGCCAGGGAAGACAAACCATTCTGTCAGGGAGGAATATGACAAGTGTGAGATTGCTTTATTTGAAAAGAAAACCTTCCTTGTTGGAGGTGTCTTACGTTCTTGGGACACAGATGAGATAAGCATACAGACTCTATGGCCATTAATACTCCTGAATGAGAAATGAAACATTTCTTCTGAGTGATAATTTGGGCCAGCAGGTATGTTTGCACACAGATAAATAGAAAGCCTGGAGCGGGGCACAGGAATCAAGGAAAGAGAGTTCAAGTAGAGCAAAAGAAAGACAAAAAAAAAAAAAAAAAGGTCAGGGCTTTCCTGGTGGTGCAGTGGTTGAGTC
>NW_020173036.1:1560408-1644457 GCF_003031525.2 Neophocaena asiaeorientalis asiaeorientalis | reverse complement strand
GAAAAAAAAAAAAAAAAAAAAAAAAAAAAAAGGTCAGGGCTTCTTAACCCCTGAGGAAAGAGACAACTGGGAACCACATAAACTACCAAATAATGATGGGCTAAAATATCCAGATGAGAAGTGAATTACCTCTAGACTCCTGGTTGCTAACCATTTTGTGTTTTAAAACATTTTGAGAAGTTGATTAAAAAAACTATGGAAATTTTTCTTCATGAAAAAATGCAGATATTTACACAGGCAAAACATTTTGCATAATTTCCGTAGGGTTGATGATTCCTGGGATCCTTCAGTGTACCTCTCCCAGGACTCCATGTTGAACTTCTTCCTTATATATATGATGTGATGTGATGTGATGTGATATTAAGTGATGTGATAGGATATGATGTAATAGGATGTAACATGATATGATGTGATGTTATATGATTACAAGGAAACACTGACAGTTAAAGACAGAACTCTAACATGTATAGGTACAGGGAGGTGAGAGTTTTTTAGGGAGACCTTGCTCTGGGATGGTTGTCTTTTCTGAGTCTAGACTCCTAATTCTTATTCACAATTAGGGAAGGATATGTTTTAGAGGACACAAGGATATCTGTTGCTCAGTGGTATCCAAATATCAGGCATCAGTGTATGCCCTGGATACCAAATACACAATTACCACGGGCAGCCCTGCAGAAAATGAGGGTCAATATTCCAGGGACACCATTCAAATAGGTTTTAATGTGAATGTTGGCCCCTGGGGTAGTTCAGGATGGTGGTCTGCAAAAGTAGCTCCTCCAGGATGACCTCACCACTACAGGCAGACAGCAGGGCTACAAAGAACACAGAGGTCTTTTGTCTAGTCCTCAGGTGTAGGCTGGGGCAGATGAGCATGTCCTCACCCAGAGATATCCAAACCAGAGGGTGGCTTCTCCTTCAAAACAAGAACCACAAACAGATCTTTAGAGCACTCACAAAGAAGGAAAATATCTTTGTGCTGAAGCCAGTGGAGTAGCCATAGTGAAGGTGCACATGGTCTGGGGACATATATTTCTATAGCCGTGGGTTACTGGAGGAGAAAAAGCATATGGAACACTTGGCATTAACATAAGCTGTGGGAAAGTTGATGCCAGCCTCTTTCCATTCCTCTAATGTCCAGAAAATATGCTTCTCTTTTCCCCCTTCTCTCCCTCCTTTCTTCCTTTCAGATTCCTCTTTCCTTGATTATTTTGATGGCTAAGGGAGATATCAATCTAGCTATAGGTTTTCACAAGCAAGCTGTTGAATTTATATCTACCCAAACACACGCATTGAAATAGCAGTGACAGGGTCCTTCAAATTTTTCAGGTCATTTTCACCCTTGTGCTTTTTGACAGTAAACCTGTGGAACTGAAATATGTTTCCTCACCACATTTCCCCTCCTTGCCACACATGGAAGCCCTTATTTGCTGTGAGAACCTCTTCCTAAGTCTACTACTGAGAGGGCTGATGCCAATGTTATAGGAAGACAGACACAAGCTCTTTCCTTTGGAAATGAAAGAAGGCATGTGGTAGTGAAGTCTCCAGAGACCTGGGAACTCAGTATATAGTCACGGAGTCTTGACTTGAACTCTTATTTTTCTCTGGGTCTATGTGAGGTAGATTTTCCGAGGCCCAGCAGTGGGCAAGCAGATAGAACCAGACGCTCTACAAAGAACCAAAATTGCTGACAAAAGAGCTTGTACTTTCAAAGGAGCACTTGATTAAAACACAAGGATACCAGAAACTCAGAAAATATGGATGTTTCAAGAGAATGAACTTTAACCACTTGGCGTTCTCGCAAACAAGCTACTGCCAGAATTTTTTCTGAAACAGGTCTGATTATGTCATGCCTATGTGCACAAAGCTTCTTTAACTGCCCATTGATTCAATATAAAGTTGGGATCTCTTCTCATGGATTAGTGAAACTCATGCATTTAAAGTTCCTTCCGAGCACCTACAACTTCAATTTTGACTTCTCCTTAACCTTCTCTGGGTCTCTGCGATCTCCATGTAAAGCTGAAGCAAAAATGGAACCACTGATGACTCTAAGAGAAAGATTTCTGAAGAGGAGTGTTATTCATCTGTCATGATGAGCGTTGTCCTCATGGTTGGCTCCTGAGAGGGACCTGTGAGGAGATTCAGGTACCCTGCAGCAGTTACTGGGAGGTTCGTGGAGCCCCAGGGAACTGGGATTCAGGCTCGTGCATTCCCCCACTCAGGCTCCACTCTGAGAACAAGGCTGGCTAGCCATCTGTGTCCAGGTCAGTGTTTCCTAATTGCTAGTCAACTGACCCAAAGGTACATTTTTACCTCCTATTTCTCACAACCCGCTCAACTGCAGGGTAATAAACTGTGAGTAGAAAAGTCAAAAAAGTCCTCTGGGTCTTGGTTTTCCAAAATTACCATCTAGAAGAAAAGACACATTTTCTAGACAGAATCCTGGTTCATAGGTATGTTACAAATACACTTTTCAGCCCCAAACACATTTCATAATGTATATCATGGAGAAGTGGAGGGAGCACAGCCATTGTTTAAAAGTCAGAAGGGGGCAGTGGACCAAGTGAAGAACTAGTGGAAGACAAAAGAATATTGTCTTCTTGGCCCATGAACCACTTGGTGCAAAGCAGTGTTCTTGACCAGTTTCCAAAATGGGCTGTTCACACTCTAGGGGTGCTCAAGATCATCCATTGCAATATGCATTTTAAAAAAAAAGATAAGGGCTTCTATTTTAATAGTTTATCAAAAAAGAACAAGAATGAAGTTCTACTCATATTTCATATGGATTGACACTGATGTCTTTACTTGGTCCACATGTCACATGGTCCCACCTCAAGTTTAGTTGATGAAATATCAAGGTTCCAAAACAGGGAGGAGTTGACAGTGGTGCCTTATACTTCATTTACTTTTGGTATAGGGTTATGTTTTGCAGTTTCTGTGTGTCTGGTTAACTGGATTTACCTCTTGTCTCATTTTAACTAGATCTGCTCTCCTTCTGTGCTAAGTGGGTATATCTCATGGTATATAGGAGCTTCCATGAGATGGGTCAGTTGGACTCTTCCATACATGTCCTGGAGGAAAGAGGACGTGATGAAGTTGTGAAGTTTTCAGGACTGTTCTGGTTGGGAGAAGAGGGAATGATGAGCTTCACTGTGGATGAGTAGAAGGTGTTATATCTAATAACACTTCAGATTAAACTGCATTAGACAGTGAGCTCAGAGCTATTAGTTTCAATCAGGAGTTGAGACACGAAACTCAGGATTGTAGAGTGTTTTGTGGCAACATTAGCTTGATGCACTGGCTCAGCAGCCATAAAGACCAGTAAAATGTGAGATATTGTCAAGAGGGAGATTGAAAACAACTTCTGCCTTTAAATCTTGATTCAGAAAATTTGAATACTTGTTATGTGTCTTCATGTTAGAATGATACAAGTCTGCCTACTACAATTTACAGTAGACTCAGAGAGTTAAAAAACTCCAGAAAAAAACAACTAGAATTATCATTGGAAACAACCAAATGAAGATAGAATATAAGTAATTATAATTCCTTAAGAAAGATGAAGGTAGAATGAGGGGCAGGGGCTAGTGTGTAAGGTAACAAAGAACAATGGGCTCTTTGTTAGAACCATTTTTTGTCTCTTTGTTAATTAGATAAAGAACAAGGCAGGGGATAGGGTTGGGGGGAGGGAGGAGAGATGTAAATTATGTCACATGAGTATGGTGATAATCTCCCCGGATAAATAGCCCAAAGTCACATTGGTAGAAACGTAGGGTATCAACAAGAATACAGCTCAGTGTCCCCAGAAGAGTTGATGAAATCTTCACGTGTCTTATCCTCCCCCCAGCAGGTGCTTCTTCCTAAGCCACCCCACTTACCCTCATCCCAGGAGTATCCTTTTCCCAGGTGGGATTTGGTCAGGAAAGGAGAAAGCACCGTAAAATTCCAAACAGGAAACTATTTTGTATAGAAAACTACAATACCATTAGATGGACTGAGGGAGCGATAGAGAAAGCTTCTAATGGCTTCTAGGAAATCAATATGTGATAGAATAATCAGAAACCACCCCCTGCATGAGATGCCTCACTTTCACGTAGCACCAAAGTGAGTGATTCACTCAAATATGCTCCAAACCCTGGGCACTACCCTACCATCTGCTGAAACCCATGCATCTGTCTGTATCTGCCAGAAAAACTATGACTTCACCTTCTTGTCCACCTTCCGTCTCTCACATGAGTGCCTTTCACTGGCAGAATCTAAACCGGAACCCAGCTGGTTAGGAAATGCAGCTCCTAGGCTTGTAGCCCTTGTGATGTAAGAGAGGGCATAGAAGAGGGCCAGTCATGCCGGGGTCCCAGCAGATGATCAAGCTCAGGCATGTTTCCACATCAGGAGTCATTAATATGTCTCTGCTCCACTGGTGGTCCTGAAGGTGTTTCAGTCCAAGGTCACTTACTATATAGAATTATTTAATATAGGCCTTAGATAGGTACTATATCACTAATAAAATAATGTGAGCTGATACCATGTTTTTAATGGAGTTAAAGTCTAAGCAGAAAAGGCCTCCTCTCTTGCTTTAGGTGGGGCTTCCACACACTCTGTGCTGATGTCATACCAGCATCCCAGAGAGATCATTGTTACTCCTCGGTTGCAACCTACTCTCCACAAACTCCCTTGCTCTCACTTTCAGCGTTGATTTCCTCTCCGTTACCAAGGTTTTTTCTACTGCCCTTCTGAGATGGCCAGTGAAGAATAAAGCTCTGTCGCTCAGCCACAAGGTCCGCTTTGTACTCAGACTTTTAGAGTGAAAAACCAAGAATTATACTATTGAATTTGATTCAGTCTTTCATTTTATCCCTGGGAACTTGGAACATCTTCCTTTAAGACTGAAGATACTGTGAAAGAAAATGCCCTGGGTAAAGCCCTAAATTACTGGTCAAGGACAAAACTGGTTTTCTGAGGCTTACTCCCCAGGCAGGGAAGTGTGTGTGTGTGTGTGTGTGTGTGTGTGTGTGTGTTGTGGGAGTTGGGTGTGGGGGAGGACACAGTTTCTTGTTTACGTTAGTGCCTGGAATTAAGAGAGTGGTATTTATTCTCATTCCCTTTGTCCCAGACTCAGGGAGGGCCCTCAGCTTCAACTGCGCTTTTACCTCATCCTTACAGGAGGGTAAAATAAATACCATGACATGAACCAGTCCTAGCAACTGAGCAGAACATGACGAGACATGTACGGGCATACCTGAATTTGAGCAGTGGGCATGCAGCTTTGCTTCCTTTCAGTGACACCTACTGCATTTCAACAAAGAGACCTGCGTTAATGCTTTGAAAAAGGAAATTAAAAAAATAGAAACCTAAAGATATTTATTTAAGCTTCAAAGTTAGAGAAATTGTGTGTTAAGACTTCTCAGTCAAGCCTGAAATTATAACTCGAGGCACAGAGCAGTGGTGATCAACGGTGTCTGCTTTTTCCCCATTCCCTGGTAGTCCTAAAGGCTGGAGAGACCCTGCTATGTGGGTAGAATACTCTCCTTATGGCAACATCATGAACTTTTCCTTATTAGCCATTGCAGAGCATCAACATCAAAGACCCATAGGCAAGAATAAGGAGACGCCATGGGTTGTCACACTTTGCCTTTTGTACATTTCTTCATAGAGCACTGAAGTGTAATATTGATCTAGGAGACATTGGTCACAACTGACATTTCTTTCCACTAAATTAAAAGAATAAGAGAGAATTTTGATGACTTGAACAAAGTCTAGATGCTTTATCTTGCACTGACATTTTGATTTTTTAAGGAAATGCATTTTCTAACTGTGTCCTGCAGTTAGATAACTCCATTATTCCACTTTGTTGGAATTGCAGAAAAAATAATCAAACGTGGGCTTCCCTGGTGGTTCAGTGGTTGAGAGTCCGCCTGCCGATGCAGGCGACACGGGTTCGTGCCCCGGTCCCGGGAGGATCCCACATGCCGCGGAGTGGCTGGGCCCGTGAGCCATGGCCGCTGAGCCTGCGCGTCCGGAGCCTGTACTCCGCGATGGGAGAGGCCACAACAGTGAGAGGCCTGCGTACCGCAAAAAAAAAAAAAGAAAAAAAATCAAACTTGCCAGCATGCTCAAGTCTTAGATTTTTCAGCTTGTCATAATTCACACAGGCTCTGCCACAAGGTCTGCTGGGATGGCAAGAAGGGGAGCACAGAGAGAGGAGAGCAAGCCAGAAGTGGGCAAAGTTAAACCCTAGGTATTCATCTATTTGTTAGAACTAAATCTCAGAGACAGTGGCCAGTGGACCGAATTGAAAGGTCCAAGCTGATGACCAGAAAGCTATAACATAATATCCCAAGACATTGGCCTGGAGGCTGCATTATAATGTCCAAGGCGTATGGTCACAAGAGCATTTTATCATGTCTGAAGTGGCAGTCTGAAGGCCAGTTTCCAGTTTATAATGTCTTGGTGGGGTAAGAAGAATGGACCATGAGACTACATTATAAAGTCCAAAGTTATGATCTTAATAATACTATAATCTACAAGGTATGTTTATGGGAGTCAAATGATACTTTCAAAGGGCAGAAGCCAAAAGACCATATCGTGATGATCAAGAAGGTACTCAGAGGCCGCACATTATAACGCCTTGGATTGTGACCAACAAAATCCATTTTTCTAATGGCCAACAGGTTGGCTAGATAGTTACAGTGTAGTGCTTGGAGATTGGGAGGTATTACCTTCTGAGTTCTCTGGTTTGTGGACAAAGGTAGCAAAGCACAGATCTGTGAGCATCAGGGGTAAAACTCCTTACTAGTCCAAGGGAGGATTTGTTGGGGTTGAAATAATCATCTTTGTAATGCAGTTAGAGAATCTTACAAGGCTGGGCTGGGTGGACTAGGCAGGGTGACAGAAAGTCTGGTGACAAATCTCAGAAACCATGTGTATTAGTCTGCTTGGGCTGCCAATACAAAAATACCACAGGCTGGGCGGCTTAAACAACAGACCCTTGATTTCTCACAGTTCTGGAGGCTGGAAGTCCAAGATCATGGTGTCACAGGTTTGGTTTCTGGTGAAGCCTTCCCTCCTGATTTGTAGTTGGCCACCTTCTTGCTATGTCCTCACATGGCCTTTCCTCTGTGCTCTCTTGGAAAAAGAGAGATCTTCGGTGTCCCTTCCTCTTCTTATAAGGACACCCGTCCTATCAAATTAAGGTCCCACCCTAATGACCTCATTTAATCATAATTACCTCCTAAAAGACCCTATCTCCAAATATAGTCACATTGGGTCTTAGGGCTTATACATATAAATTTGGGGGGGGGGAGTTCATAGCACTGTGTATCACTGGCTCTGTTGTATATCACTCAGTCTTTGGTTGGCCACGTTGGAAACTGGTCTTACTAACCCTTCTGTGCTGCAGGAACACCAATTCTCTCTGAAGAAGATACTCTAAGGAGGATTTGAATAAAGGCACAAGTGTGCTTCTGCTCTAATTCATAACATTTTATTCAGACCTCTTATAGCACTTATCTTATAAGTCTTCATAAGCTAAGCAGTTGTGATGTGTAATTATATTCATAACTGTTTTTATGTGTGTGGTTTTCTTTTTGCTTTCTGTTACTTTCCAGATCTACTTTCCTCTCTTCATCTGATTTTCTGCCTTGCAAAGTGATCATGTACACTTCTCTTGCTATCCTATGGGTTTGGGAGCTGTAACTGGAAATAATGGGAAGGTAGAAGAAGAGTAGGACCAGATTAATTCTTGCAGCTCCCTCCCTGCAAGGTTTACTAAGGCTGCCTGTATTTTCCAGCTGAAGGTCTCTGCTCCTCTCAAGGAAGCTTTCTCTACATCATTCTCTCCACCTTGAGTCTAGTAAATAGTTTCTCCCCTCATCCTTTTGGGCCTAGGGGTGGGTAACAGAGTCCCTGATGCTAAGCCCAAGGCACTGCACTACCTCTTGTAGTTCCTTTAAACCCAGCTGATGCATTTGTGAATAGTGCCTTTGTTTATAAACCTTAAAAATATCTTGAATATGCTATTCATTTCATAGAAAGGCATGACTGCTAGAAAATGCATCATGATGCCAGCTTTCCGTTCTTGCTTATTCTTCTTGAATCAACTTACATGCACATAATTTCCCAGGAAAATCACTTGTATTGACTGGGATGATGTTGTCGCCATTTGGAGATGCTTAGCCACAACGCATTTTAGGAGCTCAGTAGTATGTAGGGAAATGGAGGGGAAGCTGGGATGACTGGGGGGCACTGGTCTCCACTGGAGTGTGGTGGGTGAAGTCCAGTCACAGTGTCCAGAACTGCATGTAGAACCTGATTCCTGGGACTTCCCTGGCAGTCTAGTAGTTAAGACTCCATGCTTCCACTCCAGAGGGCATGGGTTCCATCCCTAGTTGGTGAACTTCTACATGCCACACAGTGCGGCCCAAAAACCAAAAACCAAAAAACACAAAACACCTTTCAAAAAAAGAAGAGGGGCTTCCCTGGTGGCGCAGTGGTTGAGAATCTGCCTGCCAATGCAGGGGACAAGGGTTCGAGCCCTGGTCTGGGAGGATCCCACATGCTGCGGGGCAACTGGGCCCGTGAGCCACAACTACTGAGACTGCACGTCTGGAGCCTGTGCTCCGCAACAAGAGAGGCTGAGACAGTGAGAGGCATGCACACCGCGATGAAGAGTGGCCCCCGCTCGCCGCAAGTAGAGAAAGCCCTTGCACAGAAACGAAGACCCAACACAGCCAAAAATAAATAAATAAATTTATTTGTAAAAAGAAAAGAAAAGAACCTGAGCCCTATCCAGGCTGGGGCTGAGATTCAAGGGAGTAAGAACTACTTCCAGAGTCCATCCAATTTCGAGACAACAGATTGGAAATAGCCTCTATTACTCACATATATTAAGGTAAAATGTTTCCATAATGCTAAATATATGTATTTCCCCTGTGGGATTCAATAAAGTTCTCTTTATTTTCAGTTAATAAATAATGCTTCCCTTAACCCCCCACTCTTATTTCCCCCTGAATCCCTCTTCTGCCCAAAAGTTGCCTATCCTAATTCTAAGCAGTTATATTAATCAAGAACAGTTACCACACGGTGGCCTAAATCTTGGACTTCAGAGCAAGGGAGAGCTATGCTCAGATAGAGTCTCCATCATGTAGTAGCTGTCATCGATAACTGGGGATACTCTTAGTATTTGTTTTGAGGGATTGTTGTGAGACATTAATAAGGTTACTCTTGTAGACTGCTTAACTCAGTTCCTTGCAGACAATAAGCGTGGAATAGATACTGGCCACACTCCTCCTCCCCCGACCCTCCCCGGCCGCTCAGCAACATGCAGGGGGAGCTTCATGGTCCTGGATGGCCAACCTGCCTTAGGAGGCTTCTCAGCTCATTTTGGTTGTCATAGAGGATGGGGTTCAACCCATATGAAAGGGCAGCTTTGCACAGTAGCAGAAGTTCTTTAAATGTGGCTGGAACCCAGACATAGCCCAGTTCCAGAAAGATGGCTGGATGGGGAAGCTCAGGACAGCAGGAACTTCAACAAGCCCACAGGGTAATGGGCTTTAAGAGCATGATTAAAGCATGACTGTCCACCCTGGCCAGAATTTGTTCTGCAGCTGAGGGCAGGGGCATCATGGCCAGCCCTAGAAGCTAGAATGGGGGAGCATGGAATTGCAAGCCAAGAAATTGGGGTCAATTCTCCCAGCTCTAATATCCTTTGTCACTGAGTAGTGGTTGGCCTACTCAGAGTAGGAGAAAGCATGGTCCCAGAGTCTTCAGGAGAAGACACAAAAATTTTCATCAAATAGGGCAGATGACGATCTGTGTTTGTTTCCTGTTTGATATTAGATGTTCAAATATATTGGAAATATTTTTTTTTCTTAGTTCCAACTGATACTATGAGCAGTAATAGCTGAAATTTGTTGAGTGCATACCATGTACCAGTGCTTTTTTGTTTTTTGCATCTTAATTGCAAGATAAGTAGGGTGATTATTCCAGTTTAGAGATGAAGAAACAGGCACGGAGATGATAAATAAATTGATAAAGTTCTCCTAGTTAGCAAACATCAGGACCAGCATTACATCTGAGTCAACGCTTAATAATTATGAGGCTTCAGGTTTCTGATCATATTCTCATTTGTATCTCCTAACCAGGGAATCCCTGTGGGTTCACTCACAGGGATTGCTGTGTTTACCTGTTCAATCCAGGGATTAGTCAGGTTTTTACTGCATTTCCCTAGCCTGAGGCAAAGAGTCATCTTAAATACCTTGCAGAGACAGGTGCTGCTGGTGAGATTCCTTAGTGTGATTTCTTCTGAATCTGATCTAGATGATCATGGGTAGATCGGAATCTTTGATGACAAATCCGGCAGTCTGAAAGGTTACCCTCCTTAACAATGGCCTGGGAGATACGGATGAGTCTTTCCAGGCCAATGCCAAAGTAAAGGAAATAAGAAAAGCAAGGGTTTCATGTTTACCTAAAGTAGGAAGTCTTGATCTGGCATCTTGGGTAGAAGCAATCTGCCTTGATGTCAGTTACTTCTCTTCCTTGTTAATTTGATTCGGAGGTCTCCCGGATTTGTACAGAACCAGGTGGCAGGTGGAATTTTCCTTAGCTGTGAGATAGTTGTGTACCCAAGGCTCAATGCCTTCTAGTTTTGCATCAGTGGCAGTGGTCAGGATGATTTAGTAGGCAGCATAGTTACAGACAACTAGACTAACTCCTTATTTATTCCTTCTATCTCAAAAGCAAATATTTTAGAAAGAACCATGGAGCTGGATTTCTACTTCTGGCTTTTCACTTTCTAGCCATGTCATCTTAGACAAATGACTTCATTTCTCTGAGCCTCAGTGTCATCATCTATAAACTGGGAAAATAATATCTACCTCATGGAAACAGATATTAAATGACATATGAAAAGTCTTAGCATAGAATAGATGGTAATTTATGACCATTCCTACTTTTCTCTTCTTTTATCACATTCTACTCCAAAAGGTCATCCATCATTTTGGGTACCTCCAGTGACAGGAACCTCACCACTTCCCTGGGACTCTTATTCTGGTCCGTGACAGAACAACACTGATTTTTAGAGAATTAGCTTTTTATAATAAAATGCTATCCTGAGGTCAGTTCTCTGAGTTGACATAGGCTAAGTTGAATCTCTCTTTCACACTATTGACCTTTTTATATCATGAAGCTAATCATCAGGACCTCCTAAGTTTTTTCTTCTCCAAAGTAAACACCCCGTAGTTACTTCAAACATCTCTCAAGTGCAATGCCTGTGAATTATTTCACTAGACTCATTTCTTTGATAGTGACATTCACCGATTTCTTTTTTCATTTAAAAAACAATTTCCCAAGAAGCAAATATTCACTATATAAAAAGGAAAAATATACAGACTTAATAAAATGAAAGTAATGGTTTCTGAGGCAGTTTCTCTTTCACAGTTCACCCTGGGGAATCTTCATTCCTCTGCTCTCATGACGCTGCTGATAGAATAGCTCTCCTAGCCTGAAAATAAGTGACAAAATATAAATTAAGTTCCTCGTTAGAGATAATTGAGAAATGGATGAAGAAAGCGTTGCTGAACCCTCTACAAGATGCAGATACCTCATTAATCTGCCTCATTTGGTACTACCATTATCTCAAATTACAAATTCACTGTACTTTCATTTGTATTTGTACTGAAGGAGGGGACCTGCCCAGAGAATTCAAGGAATTAGATGGGACCTGTATAATTTGGTCAAGAACAACATCCATTTCCCAGATCTTGGGTGGTAGGAATCATCACCTGTTCTGTAAAGTCAGGTAATTAGTACATCCAGTTGTTATTTCCCATGACAATCTTGTCTAGAACTTATCAGTATCCTTGTGATTATCTGATTGAAGTGTTTACTGAAACCATTATTTCTTGAGTTGTCCAGGGTGTTAAATTCCAAGTTCAGTCATCTCCTAGCTCCCAAATCCCAGTCCTCTCATGGTTTTGAATACCTAGAATACATTGGATGTTTACAAAGAGAAGCTTATGTAGCCAGCATGGCCAGGGAAGATAGGCACTCCCAAACGCAGAAGAAGTAGTTTCCCGGATTTAGGTGTAGTTTATACAGTCCTAAATGTATTCTCTATCCTGTCAGTCCACTATGTGTAGTAAGAAAACCTATGTGGTCTCTATCAGTGTCCTAGCTACCGTAATGCATACACATGCACACACACAACATGAAAGACAACTCAGGAGAAATTGGGTCTGAGGTCTAGCTTTGCTTATATCTCTCAAGGCTGAATTATATCTGTTCTTTCCAACCTTAAATCCTCCTTTTTGTGAACCTAAGCATTTCCTTTACTCACTGCTAAATGCCTGATTTCTACTTATCCATTGAGTTGATGTTCCAAATTTGTAGCTGACAAGTGGAGTGTCCTCCCATTCCTGGATGTGTAAAGCTCTGTAGCTCACAGTGAAAAATGAGGAGGACAAAATGAGGATCATGGAAGAAAATTAGAGTCAGAAGCTGTTTAGTATTGAGGATTAGATTCCAAGTCATGGGATAGCAGTTTCTTCCTGGATTGTTCGACTACTTGTTTGTTTTTCTTGGACAAGAGTATGAAAGTGAAGAGGAATTTGGATCCCCAGAAGCAAGGTACTATAGAGCTCCACAAACCTCTGCAGTATAAACCCAAACTGCTCTTTGACCACAAAGGCAGGAGTTTCTGTACTGTTCATCATTGTATCTTCAGCTCCAGGCACTTAATGGGTGTTCAATAAATGCTTGTTGAATAAATAAAGGATTGAATAATGAATGAAAGTTAAATGACGTTTTTTATGCTTTGTATCTTCTCTATGTTTATTTTATTTTTTAAAAAATTTTATTCTTTTTCATATTCTTTTCCATTATGGTTTATCACAGGATACTGAATATAGTTCCCATGCTATACAGTAGGAACTTGCTGTTTATCCATCCTATATATATTAGTTTGCATCTGCTAATCCCAAACTCCCAATCCTTCCCTCTCCCACCACTCCAGCTTGGCAACCACAAGTCTGTTCTCTGTGTCTGTGAGCCTTCTGTGTTTACTTTTCTTTCTTCGTAGTTTTTGCCAAGTCTTGATGAAAATTCTGTGCTATCTCATGCTTAGGGATTAAGTTTTAGAAAACCTGCATCAGTAGTTGGGCCAGAGGTTAAAAGTGACATATGGACATGATATATCCTTAGAGCCGTTAAGGGGGTGGCTTGGGGCAGATGTATGAATGGAAGAAAGAAAAGGAGGCACCCATGAAGTCAAATCCAGTGATCCAGGTTCATCTATGGTGGAATTTTATTCTTTGTTTCAGTCACAAAGCACCAAGCTGATCTCCCTGTGCTATGTGGGTGCTTCCCACTAGCTATCTGTTTTACATTTGATAGTGTATATAAGTCCATGCCACTCTCTCACTTCGTTCCAGCCTACCCTTCCCCCTCCCCGTGTCCTCAAGTCCATTGGCTATGTCTGTGTCTTTATTCCTGTCCTGCCCCTAGGTTATTCAGAAACTTTTTTTTTTTTAGATTCTATATGTATGTGTTAGAATACAGTATTTTTTCTCTCTTTCTGACTTACTTCACTCCGTATGCAAGACTCTAGGTCCATCTACCTCATTACAAATAACTCAATTTCATTTTTTTTTATGGCTGAGTAATATCCCATTGTATATATGTGCCACATCTTCTTTATCCATTCATCTGTCGATGGACACTTAGGTTGCTTCCATGTCCTGGCTATTGTAAATAGAGCTGCAATGAACATTCTGGTACATGACTCTTTTTGAATTATGGTTTTCTCAGGGTATATGCCCAGTAGTGGGATTGCTGGGTCATATGGTAGTTCTATTTTTAGTTTTTTAAGGACCTCCATACTGTTCTCCATAGTGGCTGTATCAATTTTCATTCCCACCAACAGTGCAGCAGGGTTCCCTTTTGTCCACACCCTCTCCAGCATTTATAGATTTTGTAGATTTTTGTAGATTTTTTGATGGCCATTGTGACTGGTGTGAGATGATACCTCATTGTAAGTTTGATTTGCATTTCTCTAATGATTAATGATGTTGAGCATTCTTTCTTGTGTGTGTTGGCAATCTGTATATCTTCTTTGGAGAAATGTCTATTTAGGTCTTCTGCCCATTTTTGGATTGGGTTGTTTGTTTTTTTCTTATTGAGCTGCATGAGCTACTTGCGTATTTTAGAGATTAATCCTTTGTCAGTTGCTTCATTTGCAAATATTTTCTCCCATTCTGAGGGTTGTCTTTTGGTCTTGTTTATGGTTTCCTTTGCTGTGCAAAAGCTTTTAAGTTTCATTAGGTCCCATTTGTTTATTTTTGTTTTTATGTCCATTTCTCCAGGAGGTGGGTCAAAAAGGATCTTGCTGTGATTTATGTCATAGAGTGTTCTGCCTATGTTTTACTCTAAGAGTTTTATAGTCTCTGGCCTTACATTAACTCTTTAATTCATTTTGAGCTTATTTTTGTGTATGCTGTTAGGGAGTGTTCTAATTTCATTCTTTTACATGTAGCTGTCCAGTTTTCCCAGCACCACTTATTGAAGAGGCTGTCTTTTCTCCATTGTATATTCTTGCCTCCTTTATCAAAGATAAGGTGACCATATGTGCGTGGGTTTATCTCTGGGCTCTCTATCCTGTTCCATTGATCTATATATTTCTTCTTGTGCCAGTACCATAGTGTCTTGATTACTGTAGTTTTGTAGTGTAGTCTGAAGTCTGGGGACCTGATTCCTCCAGCTCCATTTTTCTTTGTCAAGATTGATTTGGCTATTTGGGGTCTTTTATGTTTCCATACAAATTGTGAAATTTTTTGTTCTAGTTCTGTGAAAAATGCCATTGGTAATTTGATAGGGAATGGATTGAATCTGTAGATTGCTTTGGGTAATAGAGTCATTTTCACAATGTTGATTCTTCCAATCCGAGAACATGGTATATCTGTCCATCTGTTTGTATCATCATTAATTTCTTTCAACAGTGTCTTTTTGTTTTCTGTATACAGGTCTTTTGTCTCCTTAGGTAGGTTTATTCTTAGGTTTGTTTTTTGTTTTTTTTTGGCGGTCCGCAGGCCTCTCACTGTTGCAGCCTCTCCCGTTGCGGAGCACAGGCTCCGGACGCACAGGCCCAGCGGCCATGGCTCACGGGCCCAGCCACTCCGCGGCACGTGGGATCCTCCCAGATCGGGGCACGAACCCGCATCCCCTGCATCGGCAGGCGGACCCTCAACCACTGCGCCACCAGGGAAGCCCTCCTTTTTCATTTCTAATTCTGTTGATTTGAGTCTTCTCCCTTTTTTTCTTGGTAAGTCTGGCTAATGGTTTATCAATTTTGTTTATCATCTCAAAGAACCAGGTTTTAGTTTTATTGATCCTTGCTATCATTTCCTTCATTTCTTTTTCATTTATTTCTTATCTGATCTTTATGATTTCTTTCCTTCTGCTATCTTTGGGTTTCTTTTTTGTTGTTCTTCTTCTTTCTCTAATTGCTTAGGTGTAAGGTTAAGTTATTTATTTGAGATGTTTCTTGAGGTAGGATTGTATAGCAATAAACTTCCCTCTTAGAACTGCTTTTGCTGCATCCCATAGGTTTTGGATCGTCTTGTGTTCATTGTCATTTGTTTCTAGGTATTTCTTGATTTCCTCTTCGATTTCTTCAGTGATCTTTTGGTTATTTTGTAGCGTATTGTTTAGCCTCCATGTATTTGTATTTCTTACAGATTTTTTCCTGTAACTGATATCTAGTCTCATAGTGTTGTAGTTGGAAAAGATAATTGATATGATTTCAATTTTCTTAAATTTACCAAGGCTTGATTTGTGACCCAAGATATGATCTATCCTGGAGAATATTCCATGAGCACTTGAGAAGAAAGTGTATTCTATTGTTTTTAGATGCAATGTCCTATAAATATCAATTAAGTCTATCTTGTTTAATGTGGCCTTTAAAGATTGTGTTTCCTTATTTATTTTCATTTTGCATGATCTGTCCATTGGTGAAAGTGCAGTATTAAAGTCCCCTACTATTATTGTATTACTGTTGATTTCCCCTTTTATGGATGTTAGCATTTGCCTTATGTATTGAGGTTCTCCTCTGTTGGGTACATAAATATTTACAATTGTTATATATTCTTCTTGGATTGATCCCTTGATCATTATGTAGTGTGCTTCTTTGTCTCTTGTAATAATCTTTATTTTAAAGTCTATTTTGTCTCATATGAGAATTACTACTCCAGCTTTCTTTTGATTTCCATTTGCATGGAATATCTTTTTCCATCCCCTCACTTTCAGTCTGTATGTGTCTCTTGGTCTGAAGTGGGTCTCTTGTAGACAGCATATATATGGGTCTTGTTTTTGTATCCATTCAGCCAGTCTATGTCTTTTGGTTGAAGCATTTAATCCATTTATATTTAAGGCTGTTATTGATATGTATGTACCTATTAACATTTTCTTAATTGTTTTGGGTTTGTTTTTGTAGGTTTTTTCCTTCTCTTGTGTTTCCTGCCTAGAGGAGTTCCTTTAGCATTTGTTATAAAGCTGTTTTTGTGGTCTGAATTCTCTTAGCTTTTGCTTGTCTGTAAAGGTTTTAATTTCTCTGTTGAATCTGAATGAGATCCTTGCTGGGTAGAGTAATCTTGGTTGTAGGTGTTTCCCTTTCATCACTTTAAATATGTCCTGCCACTCCCTTCTGTCTTGCAGAGTTTCTTCTGAAGGATCAGCTGTTAACCTTATGGGGATTCCCTTGTATGTTTTTTGTTGCTTTTCCCTTTGTGCTTTTAATATTTTTTCTTTGTATTTAATTTTTGATAGTTTGATTAATATGTGTCTTGGCATCATTCTCCCTGGACTTATACAGTATGGGACTCTCTGCGTTTCCTGGACTTGATGGACTATTTCCTTTCCCATATTAGGGAAGTTTTCAATATAATCTCTTCAAATATTTTCTCAGTCCCTTTCTTTTTCTCTTCTTCTTCTGGAACCCCTATAATTCGAATGTTGGTGTACTTAATGTTGTCCCAGAGGTCTCTGAGACTGTCTTCAATTCTTTTCACTTTTTTTTCTTTATTCTGCTCTATAGTAGTTACTTCCACTATTTTATCTTCCAGTTCACTTATCCGTTCTTCTGCCTCAGTTATTGTTATTGATTCCTTCTAGAGAATTTTTAATTTTATTTATTGTGTTGTTCATCAGTGTTTATTTGTTCTTTAGTTCTTCTAGGTCCTTATTAAACATTTCCTGTATTTTCTCCATTCTATTTCCAAGATTTTGGATCATCTTTACTGTCATTACTCTGAATTCTTTTTCAGGTAGACTGCCTATTTTCTCTTCTTTTATTTGGTCTGGTGGGTTTTTACTTTGCTCCTTCATCTGCTGCATATTTCTCTTTTTCTCATTTTGCTTAACTTACTGTGTTTGGGGTCTCCTTTTCACAGGCTGCAGGTTTGTAGTTCCCGTTGTTTTTGGTGTCTGCCCCCAGTGGGTTATGTTGGTTCAGTGGGTTGTGTAGGCTTCCTGCTGGAGGGGACTGGTGCCTGTGTTCTGGTGGATGAGGCTGGAACTTGTCTTTCTGGTGGGCAGGACCGTGTCCAGTGGTGTGTTTTGGGATGTCTGTGAACTTATTATGATTTTAGGCATCCTTTCTGCTAATGGGTGGGGCTGTGTTCCTGTCTTGCTAGTTGTTTGGCATGTGATGTCCAGCACTGGAGTTTGCTGGTTGTTGAGTAGAGCTGGGTCTTGGCATTAAGATGGAGATCTCTGATAGAGCTCTCACTGATTGATATTACATGGGGCCAGGAGGTCTCTGGTGGTCCAGTGTCCTGAACTCGGCTCTCCCACCTCAGAGGCACAGGCCTGATACCCAGCCGGAGCACCAAGACCCAGCGCCACACAGCAGCTCTCAGAAAGTGTCCAATGTCTTCAGTTGTAGGAGGGGGATCAACAGAACAGGGCTCCAGATCCCTGACATTAATTTCAGCTCTGGCTTCATAGATATGACTTCAAGTTATGCTAGTGTTGGAGGGTCTCCTGCAGAGGCAGGGCGTGTCTGTGGCTCACCGCAGGGACAAGGACACTGGCAGCAGAAATTCTCGGAAGTACTCCTTGGCATGAGCCCTCCCAAAGTATGCCATATTAGTCCCACCAAAGAGCCAGGTATGCTTCAGTGCTGTATCGCCTCAGGTCAAACAACCTTTCTTTATTTCTTATAGTAAAAAAATCAGAGACAGAGTGAAGATGGTTGGAAACTAAGCTTCCAGGAATCTGAAGCTGATAAAAGGGTGAAAAGTCAAAAAGTTTCAGATGAAGAGAAGGAAACCAGTTCAGGAAGTACTACACTTGGGACATGTTTTCAACCCTCTGACCCTGTTCTTGGATCAGCCTGACTGCAGAAAACATTCTGCTTTTGGAGTTTCAGAACAACAGTTTGCAAAGTTTTGTTTATAAGACCCAATGAGTAACACTAGCAAACCACTTCAAGAAAGAATGCGTGAGAATTGCCTTAAATCTAAATGTATACTTCTTCCAAGAAAGTTTTCTCTTGTGAGGTTGTGATCTGAGTGTCGTGTCGACTTGGCTTGTGAACACTGAACATGTTTCAGAAGCTCCTACTCCAGGCACAAGAACAGTTACCGGACCTGGGATCCCAAATTTTCACTCTTAGACCTAAAACACTCTTCTTTCATCTTGATGCAGAACATCATCCAGAGGACGTTGTTTGCTGAAGGGCTGAGTAGGCACAGCAAGAATCTGTTTGTCAAGGATTTCCCCCACTTCCATCATCTAATCATCTAATCTCATTCTTCTTCAACCCCTCACCCACTCCCTACCCCACATCATGCTGGATGGTCCTATTCTTCTGACTGATTCCAGACACAGTCACAGTCTTGTTCAAGGCAGAGATGGAAATGAGTATGAACCGTGTTTCCTTCCCAGGTAGAAGACTTTGTGGTCATGGCTTTTCTCCTTGAGAGGCATTCCATACTTTTCTAGGGAAGAATACTCACATCGACTCTCTCTTGTTAGGAGAGTAGCTGGTCTGCCCTTCCTCCCTGTGCCCAGCTCTTGCCAGGAGACCCAGGCATGCTGCTTTTATAAGAAGCGGGGAGGTCAGGCTAATGGTGCCAGAGCTCTGCGGGGCTGGACAAAGGCTCTCCCAGGGAGGCAGACATCCACCTTTCTAAAGCTTGTTAAGGAAGAGCAAAGGAAAGTACACAATCAGAATTAAAATGAATTGCCTTGGATAGCCAGGATGAAAGGTAAAGGATTTGTGAAAGATTTCTTGAGTCTATCTTTTTTGAAAAAGATGACAGCCTCTAAAATAAGTAAGACTTTCTTCAAGGTCTAAGAGACCCCATGATCTCACTTTGAGCTTTGAGTGACAACACCCCTGATGCTTATTTCGATAGAGGACTTCAGAACTCATAACTTAAGGGGAGGAACACAGCATGGGGAAAAAAGAAAGGGAAGAAGAGGGGCATGACCCCCCACCTCAAATTTCCCAACATAATTTCTTTATCCTGATGTTCAAGAGGGAAAAATATGTTAACTACTTAATATATGATAGTTCATAAAATCAATGTTGAATCATGAAATGAATCAGTTTTTTCACTCAATTTAATGAAAAAAATTTTTTAAATAAGAATTATGGAAGAAACAGAAACTGAATTGAAGAAACCGAAATACTGAGTGCCATTGCATGGAGGGGCCTATTACTATCACATCAAATTATGTCCTCCCCTGGCCCCACACCAAACATTTTAGCCTTGTTCTTTGTCTGCTCAGGGGGCCTTTGCAAATGCAAGTATGCTGGTCTTTGGGGATACAGGGCACATGCTGAAGTGTTAGGAAGCCTCCAGAGGCACCTGGGCAATTCACAGACTGATTGGTGGTGCAGTCAGTAGGTTGAGACTACAGGGGAGCTGATTGCTGATTATGAGATGTGAGTTGTTATGGTGATGGTTGGTGGGGAGAGATTGGGGAGGAGAATGGAGATTTTATTGCAGTTTGACAAAGAGCCTAATTCCTACAACCTCATCTAAGACTGACACAGCACAGAGCTTGTTTCCCCATAGTAGTAGGCTTAACCTCGGTGACAAGCTACCCTAGTTTCTGCTTTGTTACCTAGTGCCTCAAATGGCAGTGGCCACTAGACTAAGTACTGATGCTAGAGAAAATTTCTTAAGGTAAAGTGATTCCTGGAATTCTGTCAGGGATAAATGTGGCTACCCCATAAGCTTCACAGTCAGAATGTTTTCTCTAGTTGGCAGATGGAAATATTTTCTAGTTTTGAAAGCTTTACCTTCCATTACCTTCTCTCCTATCTTCCTCACTGTTTTCCTCATATTGCAAGTCTCACAGTAGAGAGAGAAAAAAAAAAATCAAATGCTAAAATGCAGCTGTTCTTAGGTAGGTAAGGGAGATAGAGTGTAACAGAGAGAGGGGGGTTCCTGAACTTGATCGGGGTTAACAGGCACCAGTGTTTCGGCTTCAAATTTAAAATTACACAGTGGTGCGATTAAAACCACCACTTAAGTATGGATCGCCCTGCTGCACAGACCAGGCTGCCTATCTGGACATCGTGTGTGTGCGTAGGGGGGTGTGGTGGGGAAAAAAGATGCATAAGAGATTCTGGCATACGCCTGTGAGCATTTGAACCTGTGCTCAAGGCCCCTTCCTCTAGCTGCCCCTCAGCGCCCACATTATGTACCACTGGGATGGGACATGCCTTTCAGCTGTATATAGATCCACAGGCATCCTACAGGGGATGAAAGATCTTTCCCAAAGAAATCATTCCACATTGGTGTGGAACACTTGCTTCAAAGACATTGAAAGACACAGCTAATTTAGCGACGCTCTCCAGCCATCTGTCTGTGGGATGGGCTTTCTTCTGTATAAACACCATCATGAAGTTCAGTAACAGGGGAAGCCCAGCTGCCATGCAGGAAGACATCTTTCTAAATTTGAGGTAAGGAAGGATCTCTCAATTAGGGCACAGAAAACACAAATCATAAAAACAAAATGGTAATTTTGATCACATTATAATTACATTTTCTGTTTATTAAGAAATACATACAATGACAATGCAAAATCTGGAAGAAGCATATTTGAAATATATATACACCCCTCTCCCCAATGAAAGAAATAATATACAGAATAATACAAAATTCTACAAAGCACTAATAAAAGAAATAAGCAGCAGAGGGGGTGTTGAGGTGTGGACAGAGGATCAGCAAAAATGTAAACAGAAAATTCACCGAAGAAATCTGAATAGTCAGTAAAGATATGTCAAAATGTTCTGTGTCATTAGTTACGGAAATTCAAACTAAAACCACAAATTTCACACTAGTCAGAACAGTAAAAATGAAAACATATGATGGTATCATGTTGGCAAGGATGTGGAGCCACAGGGATACTTGTACTTTGCTGGTGAATATGTATGTCGGTACAACTTATTTGAAAACCAATTTGACAATAACCAGTAATGTTGAAGTTGCCTATATTCCCAGAGCTGTCAATTCCACTTCTTGGTTTCTACCACTGAGGTATTTAAACGTGTATGCCAGCAAACAGGTAGAAGACACTCATACAACATTGATTCTAATAGCTAGAATGGAACCAATACAAATGTCCATCAACTGGAGAATGGATAATTTAATTATGATGTATTCAAACACCAAAAAAAAAACAAAAACAGGACTACAACACAATAGTGAAATGAAAGAACTAGAGCTACATATATCAGACATAATTGAGAAGAATGTTGTAATCAACATGACTACATATATATGAAATATATATATTTAATATAATATATATTTATAATATGTATATTTAATATAATTATATATTTGCATATGTGAAAAACATGCAGAACAGTACTACATATTGTATTGAGAGTCATAAAAATTTTAGATAAAATATGAATAAAGGTGTAGGAATAAAAAACACTAAATTCAGGGTAATATTTTTCTGGGAAACGAAGGAAGAGAATTGGGGAGATTTTTCAAAGGGGCACTTAGTTCTGCTGACAATGTTTTATTCCTTATTAGGAATGCAAATGAACAGATATTCAATCTGTTGTTTTAATATCTGTTTGTATGTCTTAAGTAGAGCAAATTAGCTTTTGAAAAAAGAGGTCATGGTAGCTAATAGCATATGTTAAGGCCCTTATTTACCTTCCCTCAAGCAAAAGTTTGCTCTCAGGAATGTTCTCCACACTTTTCCATTCAAAGATGTAATGAAAAGAGCACGGGGAAAACCGACAAACAACAAACAAAAACACATTTCACCTCAGGAAGACAGTGTGCTGTGGCTGAGTGGACTTGGCCACCATATAAAGAGGACATGTGTTTTCACCATGGGTGTGTTTAACCACCTTTCATTCCTTCTTCGCTTTTGTCAAATACTTTCATTTCCCTCTGAACGACTCTCTGTCCTCCATTCACAACCCATGTGTTTGCATAGACCTCTGTGGAGGATGTGACCTAAGTTAAAGCTAGTCATCAGGCTACAATGATTGATTCAAGGATATACTGTTCAGTCAAAGTCAATGAGATACAAAAGATTTTACAGGGAGTCATTGGAAAGAAACTTTCCTTTTCGCCTACACTACCTGAGACTAGGAGAGAATTTAAGTTCCAAAGCTGCTTCAGGCTTTTTGTGACTATGAGGCTCTCCACTAGTCTGAGCATGAAGGCAGTGAGGTGGAAATCTAAGTGAATAAATAGAGTGGGAGAGCCTACGTCCTGATGGATTGTCAAAGCTTCCAATCAGACTGTGTTTGAAACCAGCTCCACCTCTGATCTCCGGAACTGAAGGTTAATACACTCCCTTTATGAATATGATTTGACTTTTCCCTTTCTTGCAACCCAACTGATCTTAACTGATAAATTTTTCATTAGTAATAAAACATCAAAATGAACCCTCCTGTTAGTAACACAAGCAATCACAATTTTGGCTGAAAGGAGAGCTCTCTGTCCTCCATGCCCACCCATTTCCCACCTGCTGGGTCATCAGTTACCTTAGATCCCTCTCCTAACACCTCAGCAGCTAATAAAGGGAATACAGCTGGCTCTACTCAGATCCAGTTCTTAGTCCTTTTGTCACAGAAACTGTCTAATCAAAATGACTAAAATTGCCTTCCCAGAAATTAAGCCCTTCTTTTGACTAGAGACACTTATCCCAGCCAAAAATACTTCATGAAGACCCAGTGAGGGGGTCATTGTTATCTTCACTTTGAATATCTGAGAAAAATGAAGGAAACGGAGATCAGTCCATGAGGAGGTAATTTGTTTCTACTGTCGGATGTTTCACAACACAGGTGACGGTCTAAATTTAAAGATTCTTTAAACAGCATGTACCCAGACTAATTAAAATCAAAATTCAAGGACTTATTTCAATTCTGATGAACAATCCACACATTTGTAAGGATTTATTGACTAGCTGGGGAATATTTAAAATTTGCATTTCACTTGGCACTTTAGAATTTTATTCCAAGAGCATTTAATCTTCTTTCCTCTTTCTCTGTTCTTTAAAGGGTCTTGACTTGATATTCTTAAATGAAATTATCCTTGTCTGCTTCCTTTTCAGTGAAATGAAACCAACTTTAAATAACTCACCTAGATGGCCGAGATTTAAAACTTTTTGAACAAATACTTTGTCTCAAAGTCCCTATGAGTTGTGATGTTCTATTCTGTCCTATTCCATTCCATTCTATTTTAAAATATCTTGGCCAAGACCCACTAAATTGGCTGCTGCTGAAATGACTGATCTCTTCCAGAGTTGTTTAATATTTGTTTAGGAAAATCTTTGACTCAGAAGAGCCATTTTTTTCTTTAACTTCCTTCATCTTATATCTAATCTAAGAATATTTTTAATCAGTCAATGAAGGTAATTGGTACCTGGAAGTCTTATATTTCTATTAGTTTCCCTGCACCTGGCTCCAAAAGAACCTTTTTGGTCATTTGCCTTTTGCATGTGGGTGAATTTAGTGTCCTTTTGTTCTGCACAAAGAAGACTGATCCTACATTTCTCAGGCTCTTCTCCCAGCTACCAGTTAGGTTTATTGAAAAGGACACACTGACAATTGAGCGGCAGCAGGGGAGCGGGGAGAATCACATTTCTTGCTCTCTTCTTAGCACTGGCTTTGTCTCCCATGTGATTCCCCACTCTTGTTGGAAGCCTCTGTTCTGATTCTGGTGTCTACCTGATAGACTTGGCTCCTGCCCTCTATAAATGCTTCATCACATTGTTCTCCTGCCCTACCAGCAGAAGCAGCTTTCTCTTGTTGCTAATCTCTGGATTGCTGTCTCTTCCCTTATTTGGTTTTGCGATGCTTCCAGTAGCCTTGTTAACTAGTTCTTAGATGAAATTCCTTTCACAGAACTACCCCACATTCACTCTTTCTTTAGACTGACACTGATACATATATATATCAAGATTGGGTTAACTTGTTATTAATTTGACCCACATTTTGAAATTTAGTTTTGGGAATGGGTGGATTTGAGGGTCCAAAATTCAAAAGAAAGGGGTATCATAGAAAACTGAGCCTGACATTCTGCATGAAGTTTTCTCTGGAGGCATTTACCAATCCCTAAGAGACTGAGAAGCCAAACAGATATTTAAAATGTTAAAAAGCTAAGAGATGTACATAATCTCAGGGAGAGAAAGAGAGAGATCGGGAGAGAGAAGTTGGGGGAGAGAGAGAGAGAGAATTTTAAAGCCTGCCATGGAGGAGGGATCTGGGAAACGACACAGACATTTAGTTGAGACCCCTGAACAGCTCTTCCTAAGAATGAGAGCAAACTGGAAGAAGGCCAGTCCTCACAAAGCCTGAAACACAACCTGAAGCCATCTTAATTCCTGATTAAATCAAGGTAGTCTTCCCAAGGTAGTCTGTCAGAAGAAAATTAAATTCTATCTGGAAGAATATAAATCATCTAAAGCCTCTATATTTTAAAAATATACAATAAAACTAACTAAACATGACAGTAAAAAATGACCATATGGCTGAAAATCAAGAGAAAAAAGAAAAAAGGAACAGAGCCATAATGTAAAAAAAAAACAAACATACAAACAAAAAACCCCAAAAACCTCCAGATGTACAATGCAACTCCAGCATTTGGAGTTATCAGACAGATACTGTAAAGAAACTATAGTTCACATGTCCAAGAAAATAAATTAAAAATTTCAATGGAGAACTGGAACCTATAAAAAGAGTAAAGTGGAAATTTTGGAACTGAACTAATTCCAATAGCTGGGTTCAACAGAAGTTTGATTGCAACAGAACTGAGTAATAGTGAACTAAAATATGCAGTAGAAAATATGTACATTTAATCACAAAGATAAAATCTGAAGGAAAAAAATGGGGCACACTAAGAGGTCTAAATATGTGTGATTGAAGTCTTGGGAGGAAAGGAGAGAGAGAGAGAAAAAAGCGGGGCATAAGAAATGTTTGAAGAGTTACAGGGTAAGGATTTCACAAAATCTAATGAAAGACCTCAAGACCAAATTCACGAGGTTCTGCAAACCATAGCAGAATAAATACAAAGAAATCTACACTTGAATACATTATAGTAAAACTGCTGTAACCAAAGTCAAAATGAAAATCTTAAATGCAGCCAGAGGAAAAGAAGGCCCATTAGCTTCACAGAAGCAGCAGTAAGACTGACACAAACAACAGAGGGTAAAACAAGACCAAATTCTGAAAGAAAATATTCTCTAACCTGTTGTTCTATATTTCAAAAATGATGGAAAAATACTTTGCAGACAAACAAAAAAAGAATTTATTGCCAGTAGTCTCACACTAAAATAAAGAATAGGGCTTCCCTGGTGGCGCAGTGGTTGAGAGTCCGCCTGCCGATGCAGGGAACACGGGTTCGTGCCCCGGTCCGGGAAGATCCCACATGCTGCGGAGCGGCTGGGCCTGTGAGCCATGGCCGCTGAGCCTGCGCGTCTGGAGCCTGTGCTCCGCAATGGGAGAGGCCACAACAGTGAGAGGCCCACGTACTGCAAAAAATAAATAAATAAATAAATAAAGTGAAATAAAATAAAGAATAAAAATATAAAAAGAGATATCACAATGATTAAAGCCTTTGCTCAAATGGAAATTATAAAGACATAAATTTGTTTGCACTTAATAAGATAAATTATGTAAATTTAAATATATACATAAAGCAAAGTGATAGTGTGAAAGATTTCAGCATATCCAAAATCATGGTGGAGATTTTAACATCTCTTTCCCAGTAACTGGTAAGAAAAGGAGATACGAAATCAGTGGAGCTATAGAAGACTTCCATAATAACAACAAATCTGTTAACAAATAGAAACAAATGTCATCTGATTATGCATATGTAATCAAACCCTGCAGAATATATTATCTTTTAAAGTACACATGAAATTTTTATCTAAATAGACCATACGATGGGCCTGAAAGCCACCCACACAAATTTCAAAAATTTGAAGTCATACAGTTTATTCTCTGACCACAGTGGAATCCATCTAGAAATAAAATCCCCAAATACTTGAATATTAAGTAAAACACATTTAAATAAACCGTGGGCCAAAGAATAAATCACGATGGAAAATTGAAAATATTTTGACTCAAATAATGGTGAAAATATAGCATTTTAAAATTTGTGGGATACAACTAAAGCTATGTTTAGAGGAATCTTAGAGCTTAACTTGATATATTATAAAATAAAAGACTGAAAATAGATGTTCTAAGTATGTATCACAAGAAGTCAGGAAAAAAGACGCCAAATAAGGAGTATTTTATTTATAATTAATTTATTTTATTTATAGTACTTGATTAAAAATCAAAAAGCCAAATATTATTTCTTTGAAACATCATTTAAACTGACATTTCCTTAGCAAGGGGGAACATGAGAGTACAGAGGAGATTATATTACGGATAGCAGGAATATAAAAGGGAACATTACTGTAGATTTAACAGATATTAAAATGTTAATAAGAGATACAATTGCAAAGAGAGGCCATTGTATATAAAAAAGGAAGACCTTTCATATCAGAGTCATGAGCTGAGGGAAACAATGGACTTACGTGATGAAATAGAGATTATGGAAGTGGGAGCTGCTCCAAGGGAGCAGTTCTCTGAGCCCTGCAGTAACTACTCCTGAGGTCCACTAATTCCTCTGCTTTTGTCATATCACTCCCATGCCTCTCCAACTCCTAACCACCCTTTGGTCTATGAGGCTTTTGGAAGGAGACCACTATCTCCCATCATGTGTTTCCCATGTATGATACTTAAGCCCAGACAGCACTCCATTACCAAAGGACCAGTGCTATTGCAAACCAAAGCCAAGACTTTGGCCCTAACTCACTCCCACTTTATCTTCTCATCACATTCTTTTCCCAAGGCAATGACCCTGGAAAACTGAATTACCTGGAGGAAAGAAAAAATGATTAACAATTCAAAAATACCTTTTAGTCAAAATTGGCTTGTTACTGCCTATTTTCAATTCTTGTTTTATACCTTCCAAAGTATTCTTGCGGTCAATACATATAGTTTATCAAAAATTTTTAATACTTTTAAATAGAGTTCCAGCTGCTTAGTTGACAGTAGAGTATTCTTAATATGACTGAGATTCAAGAACTTCTCAGAGGAAGATGCATCTGAAAACTTCTCACCAGCAACATGAGTAGTATTTGGAAAGTCATATTTAAATATGAGTCAGGTCAGATATTTTGTTAATCATCCTTGCAGATTCAGGAAAATTTTGTTTGTTTGCTTCGGAAGATTTTATACCTATTTCAGTGGGATTTAAGGGAAAGATATTCATGACGTGTAGTAGATCCATGATTTCTATTTCTGTCTGCTTTCCCATATGGTACTGTCCCACTATTCCACAATTAAGTCTCAGTGGTACTCAATTTCCTACCAAGAAACATTTTTCAAATGCCTTGAATTTAAAACATAAATCCACTCATGCTGGCCTACCTCTGTTTATTTTTATAGAATAATTCTTTCTTTGTGGGCTAATTAGAAATGTAATTTGGATTTGCTTTGTAATCCATGCAAGCCTTCTCACTGATTTCACTGAGTACTTAACTGTAATAGGAGCAGTAGGACACAATTCTCATTTTCACCTCGGAGTTCTAGACTGTTTACTTTGGTCCTTAGAGTTAAAATGATATAGTGATTCCAGTACTCAGATGAATATTAAGTGTGCAGAATCTTTGATTCCCTGTGTCTCTTCCTTTTTAATCTTTCCCAGATGCCAGATATAGTCTGCACTTAGGTGTGAGGAAGACTCATGGGATTCTTCTCTCCTGACCCACAGCCATAAAGAAACCATAAGCTGGGCTTCCTCCTTTTGAATCCCAGAAACCTCTCTTTGGTGACATTCTACACAGATAAATAAGCTCCTGGTAATCTCTTATTGCTGAGACTCTGCAATGCCCAGGGATATCTGAATCTTTTAACCACCTTATCCAACCTTCAAGGGCTATGGCCCAAAGTCTTCTGGAGTAAGGAATTCATATCATCTTCCCAATAAAGGAAAAAAGATTTGCTATCAAAATGAATAGTTACATTCCTGACTAGCTTGTCTAATCTGATTTCCAACAAACATACTTTGGCCATGGACATACATGCTCCATATCTTCAATGGCAGCTTGAACATGAAAGTTTAATTCCAGGCATATAATAGACTGTTGGAAGCTTCAAATGACACGTCTTTTTCAGTTAATTTTTTTCTGGGGCATAAGATTGAAAACTAGAGTTAATCCAGATAAACCAGGTGCTAGGAAAACCTGTTTACTATGGCCCATCCAGGATTATTCTAGTTACTACCGCTGCCTTACAAATTCCTCTAAAACTTAATAGCTTAAAACCACCTCTGTTTTGCTCAAAGTCTTGTGGGTCAGAAATTTGGAAAAGGCTCATATTACTTGGGTTCTTTCACATAGGTGCAGTCAGATGTTGGCTGGTGCTGCAGAATTGTGAAAGCTTGACAGGCTGGGTATGCAAAACAACTCACGCACAAGACTGGTAGTTATTGTTGGTTTTCTCCTGGGAACTCATCTGGGCTGTTGAGCTGGTGTGTGCCTATACATGGCCTTTCCACTGTGGTGGTCCCAGGGTAGTTGGACATTTTGCACAATGACTCAGGGCTCCAAAAGTCAGTGTCCTGGCTCATAAGATGGATGCTACGTCACCTTCTATGACTCAGCCTTACAAGTCACACGGCATCACTCTGCCACATTCTGTTGGTCCCATATGAGCAACATTCCTGCCCAGATTCAAGAGGGAGGGGGGTAAGACTCTATCTCTTAATGCTGAAGGAGCAAAGTCAGAGATGAGGATGTGGGGTGAAAGTGTTCTAATCAATTTGGGGAAATATAATCTGTTTCAAAGATGATACAATATTAGAATCTTCAGTTGGACCAAGAAGTGCCCAAGAAGCCACTGCTCAGCGTATAACTGAAGAGGGCAGCTGGGACTCCAGTAAACCTACACAGAGGCAAAGTGGAAGCTGAAGATGGGACCAGGAGGATGGCTGAGGTGTCCATGTGAGTGTTTTCTCTCAGAAAATACATGGACACTAACTGGGCAAGAAGTTTCCTTTGTCTACCAGTTCCTGTCCCCCTTGAGGATCTGACCAAGAGGACTTTTAAGTATTGAGACAAAGGAGGAAAACACACTCATTTTATCACCAGTAGATTCATAGAAAACATTGATTAAGTTTGGTACCCACAAACTACAGAAAGACCGAGGCTTTCTGAATAGTCTGAAAATTAATGAAGAAACTGGGTAGATCCTTCATCAAGTGACCAGTGACATATCACTCTGAGTAGAGGGAGGGAAGAAGCAGCTTGTGACAAAGTTGCCCAGTCATGAGGTGATAGGGTTTCATTTGTGTGTTCTTTTCAGAGGCTGTCCTACTAAGTAGTATTTTACGATTTTCTGAAGACTCAGTTTTTCCACTATGGGAGGGAGTGCTTTGTGTAATGCTTTAGAGACCCTCCTCTTTTGGGTTACTGCATAGGCCAGAGTGGAAATTTCCTGAGGGAACCTTTACTCCTTCTACAACTGGAGATGAAGAGTGACCTTTGAAGATCATAGAAGGAGTGAAATTAATGTCTTTTTGATCAAGACACTATTTTGGGTGTCCTATTGTCTTATTTTATCTTCAAAACAACGCTGAGATGTTAATAGTATTATTCTCCCTTGACAGATAAGTATATGCTCATTGTTAAAGGATAAATTCTGAGTAAGGTTTTCATAGTCAGTGTTCTCTGTGTCATAAAAAAAACAACAACGATGTGTCAAATGCCAGAGCTCTCGTCTCCGTCCTGCTCTTCAATGCTTTTTAGGATACCAGTGACATTCAGAGGAAGATATTTGCCATTAATGCTTCTCTTCTTCTTGATCTTCTCTAAAGTGCTGTTTTGATTTTCTCCAACTCACAGAGGAAACCTCAACATAAGAAAAACAAAGCCTGTGGCAAAAGGGAAGTTATAGATAATTCTGTTTGTAATCCTGCTGAGATCCAACGCTGGGCAGTCAATCCCTGTAGTCAAAGGTGGGCAGTCTTAAGACAGTTTGAATGAGATAGGGCTACAGATGCACTTCTACTCTAGTTTAGAGACAAAGGAGAAAGGTCTCGGCCCTTTTATAGGTATTACTCCTGTGCGTGGATGAAGCAGGTCACAGCAAATGCCAAATGAAATTAACAGAAAGCTCAGTGGTAAAATAATTTCAGGCCTGAGATAGCAGAGAATAGAAAGAGAGCATTCTAGGATTCCCTGCATCCCTACCTGTATATAGATTTTTGATAACTACAAAATTAAATTTCAGAAAATGAGATTTGATTTAGTACTACTAATTCTTTTATTCATTTGTGGATATCTGGAATTTGTTTATATATCCAAAAAAGGTGGATTGAACTTCTACCAAGCAATGAGGATGTATTGGTATATAAGGAAAGCATGATCTCTAGCCTCATGAATAGTCTAGTTGGGCAAGCATACAATACACAATTTTTAAAAAATTACTGTGGGAGGGAGACGCAAGAGGGAAGAGATATGGGAACATATGTATATGTATAACTGATTCACTTTGTTATAAAGCAGAAACTAACACACCATTGTAAAGCAAGTATACTCCAATAAAGATGTTAAAAAACAAATTACTGTGAAGTTACCAGTTTTGATAAGTACTATGAGAGAAAATTGTAAAGTGCAGAGATGGGGATTAGAGTGACTTGCTCTAGAAGGGTCAGCAGAAAATGTCTTGCTGTGAAACTGAGACCTGAGTGCTATGAGAATCCATGAGAAGAGTGATCTAGGCAGAGAGAAAAGATCCATGGAGATGGAAGTCCAGAAGAGGGAAAGTGTGCATGGCCTTTCAAGAACTGTAAGAAGGTGATTGTCCTGGATCATGGAGTGCAAAGAGAAGCCTGTGGCAAGGGTGAGCTGCAGGAGATATGTCAGGACCAAGGTATGACAGCCCTGTGGGCCACAGGCAACGCTTTGCTTTTATTCTCAGTGCAGCAGGTGGCTGTTGGAAGCTCCTTGAGAAAAGAGTGACGTGATCTGATTTACATTTAAATAGTCATTTGTGGAGAAGATGGGTGTTTGGTCCTCAGCACTTTTCTGAAGGCTAAATTAATAATGAAATATACCAAGGCTCTTTTCCAGAGAGCCGATAATGGGATACCATCTATTTCCTTCTGTTTCTTCTATATTCATCTGAATTCTCTATAAGCAAGCAACAGGAAAAGGAATTCTTCGTAACTAATCAACTCGAGTTTTGATGCATGGTCCTGCTCTAACCAGAACTAGCCCAACCAGCTGATATGATGGAGTCTCCTCAAAATAGAAGGCAGTGAGCTGAGCTCAGAGGGTGGAGACTGAGGGAAAGAAACAGACGGGGAGTTGGCAATGAGGGAACATCCAAATTCTAACCCAAGCTCAGGGATATTGGGGTTATATGAAAAGCATGATCCATAGGGAAGGTCACTTGTTTACCGCAGGAGCAGATCTCAGTACTGGGTGGACTCCTGAGTCCAGAGAGAACTGTCTGCATTGACTCATTTGACATCAGATGTGAAACCCACCCCTGAGTGGCAGTAGCTGGCAAGACCAAGGCTGCCATTGGCTAGATGAGAGTTCAGGTCAAGACTTTCAGCCCAGTGAGTGCAGCAGTGAACACAGGAGCAGACCAGAGGGTCATTCTGGTAGATGGATCACGCCTGTCCAATGCCTGCTTTTGCTTACCACATGTGTTTTAAAGGCAAGAAAGAGATGACGACCTTTTTTTTCCTGTAGTGGTGGGGGACACAAGTGACAATTCTAGCTGTGTTCAGGGAGATGTAAATATCTGATGGGCTTTCTAGCCTTTACTTTTTGCCATAATGTGCTGTAGATCCTACTGCTCTATATGTCTAGAGGAAACTCTGGAATCATGCTGACATGTCACTATGAAACTCCTATCCACCAGCAGGAACCTTCCTGCTTAGGAGGAGACAACAAGTCATTCACAGGCTGAACATGGTGCTATACGGGACAACAATGAAACCATCAAACAGACTGCATCTCCTTCTCAAAATGCCCCTTCCAGACTGGCCACTGATCAAAGCAGGAGGAGCAGACGGAATCAAAAAAATCTACAAACAATAAATGCTGGAGAGGGTGTGGAGAGAAGAGAACCCTCCTACACTGTTGGTGGGAATGTAAATTGATGAAGCCACTAGGGAGAACAGTATGGAGGTTCCTTAAAAAACTAAAAATAGAGCTACCATATGACCCTGCAATCCCACTCCTGGGCATATATCCAGAGAAACACATGGCCCAAAAGGATACATGCACCTCAGTGTTCATTGCAGCACTGTTTACAGTAGCCAAGACATGGAAGCAACCTAAATGTCCATTGACCGAGGAATGGATAAAGAAGATATGGTACATATATACAATGGAATATTACTCAGCCATTAAAAAGAATGAAATCATGCCATTTACAGCAGTATGGATGGACCTAGAGATTGTCATACTGAGTGAAGTAAGTCAGACAGAGAAAGAGAAGTATAGTATGATATCCCTTATATGTGGAATCTAAAAAGAAGTGATACAAGTGAACTTATTTACAAAACAGAAACAGACTCACAGACTTAGGGAACGAACTTATGGTTACCAGGGGGGAAGGATGGAGGGAAAGGATAGTTAGGGAGTTTGGGATCGACGTGTACACACTGCTATATTTAAAATGGACAACCAACAAGGACCTATTGTATAGCACAGGGAACTCTGCTCAATGTTATGTGGCAGCCTGGATGGGAGGGGAGTTTGGGGGAGAATGGATACATGTATATGTATGGCTAAGTCCCTTTGCTGTGCACTTGAAACTATCACAGCATTGTTAATCGGCTATACTCCAATATAAAATTAAAAATTTAGAAAATAGTTTTAAAAAGCTGATCTTCAGAGAATGACATGGAAGAAAATATGAATATGTGAGATTATTAAAATACGTGACTTTGACATTTTAAAAAAAAAGTGGATTAGACTGAAGTCCAGAAAAGCCCTCTGTAATCATAACAGCTGCAGGAAAGAGATCCCTAAATCAAAATCTTCACTGGGGTAATAAACAGGGAATCTGATATGCAGTGCCTAGTTCGTGGAACAATGATGGCACAATACAGAGTGGGCAGGATGGAGACCGCATCCTGACCAGAGCCCAACATGCTTTACATTCCACCTGAGATGAAGCTAAAATATTAGAGTATCTGAGTGTCTTTGGCTAGCAGCTGTGTCACTAAACAATAATTGTTAAGGTCACGGAGTCAAATGACCACAAGAGATGTGATGTGAATAATACAATAGAGAGTGGTGGAGACTCTGGTCAACTGAAGAACATATGCTAGTTTCAAGTCCAACAATTAGCTATTCAGTTCTGGTATACCATTGCCATGTTAAAGTCTGGAGCCAGTATTACCAGATATTTCAAGGTTTAAGAATAACCACGTAGGGCTTCCCTGGTGGCGCAGTGGTTGAGAGTCCGCCTGCCGATGCAGGGGACACGGGTTCGTGCCCCGGTCCAGGAGGATCCCATATGCCGTGGAGCGGTTGGGCCCGTGAGCCATGGCCGCTGGGCCTGCGCGTCCGGAGCCTGTGCTCCACAACGGGAGAGGCCACAACAGTGAGAGGCCCACGTATCGAAAGAAAAAAAAAAAAAAGAATAACCACGTATCCATGGTTTTAAATGGCATATCCTATTTTAAAAAATTATTGTGTAACTTGGTTGACAGCATTGTGTGGACAGAACCTAATGCATCTGCAGTGCTGCACCTGTCCTGGAGGCTATTATTTGTAACCTGGAGGTTTGCAAAGATAATGATTATGTATGGTAGTTCTCCTGCTCACTCTAATCCAATCTAATTCTCTGTGGGACTCTCAGTCTGCTGGTAAGAGTGGCAACGAAGCGAGTTTTATGCACAGCAAATGAGATTGTGAATAGATGACCTGGCTGTAAGCTCCTTAGATACTAAAATAATGTGACAGATTCTCACCCAGGATATAGCTGTATGTGACGATGGTGCCTCACCCCTGAAGCTTCAGGGACAAACCCATCTTGCAAGATCTGAGCATCCACACGATCTTTGCTTCATAATTGACGAACGGCAATGGATGATGAGCATAAACTGTATGTTCTCTGTATTACTGGCCTAATCTGATCAAATCCCCAATGTCCATTGGCCAGGGCAGTAATTGCGACTGACAGATGATCCAACTTTAAAAACAGAAGCTTTCACAGACTGGAGAGGATTGGGCAGAAACTCCATGCTAGGACAGAGGCACAGGAGGCAGGCAAAGGTTAGACATCATGCCTGGGTCCCAGCTGCGAGTTTCAGTCTCTGTGGGCTCCGGAAAACAGCTCGTGACTTTTACCAATTTACTGCGGTCTGCTACTTTGAAAAAATGCCTCTAAATATTTCCTGGGCAGCTCAGCCCCTCCCAGAGCCTCCACAGGAAGCTCAAGTCCTCCCTCCTTGTCTCATTAATTCACAGAATGTACTTTGTTTCATATGATTGAAAATTCCTTTGTTGGAAAAGGAGAAGCAGCATTGTTCTGTCGGGAATAAAATGCAAAGCATTGCCCTAACATCTGTCTGAGGTGAGCCAGACCTCAGGGAATGGCCAGGAGAGAGTGTGGGAGGCAGCAGTCCAGCCCCACCCTGTTGCTCAGTTCTCTGTGGTCCAAAAGAAGTTGGGCGAGATGGGTGTACGTTCTCCTAGGACGGAGACCCTTGAAATCACAAGGGCTGTGCATGGATCTGTGGAAATCCTGGGTCTAAATTCTCAAAGTCTGCTTTGTGAGTGGGCCCAGGAAAGAGGGCCCCACCAACACACACACAGCCAGAGCCCATGATTTAGAATGTTGCCTGGGGGAAGCTGCACTCAGTTCAGTGTTTGGAGGATATACCCTTTAGTTGTGAAAAAGCAGGCACAGATGAGATCCATGGCTGGCCTCACCACCTGGCATAAACTGTAGTTATCCCTCTTCCCTCGTTCATCCCAGAGGTTGTTGGAAGAATTTCCCACTCTCTGCATCCCCAACAGAGCACCTGGGCCCAGGCTGAGGGCACAGAGCTTGTCAGCTGGCTCTTTTCTTTCCTCAGTCTTTCTCAGAATGAGTAAGTCTAGCAGCAAGTTTGGAAATTATAGCCAATGTACTTGGAATGTGTGTCAGCGTCACTGACCCTAACTCACATCATGGAAAAGTAAAGAGGCCACATTATACCCGTATGGGATGGTTAAAGTCCTAGAGTGGCCCCTCTACCTGTCCTCTTCAGATTGGAGAGTTGGAGGATCATACCTGAAGAATTGCTAAGCAGGACGAGCCCACTCATCCCAGAGAGCACACGCTCACCAAGGCAGGAACACAGCACCACACAAACATCCACGGGCCAGTGAAGGTCCCCCCGTACATACCTTCATCAGCTGAGTGTAGGCTACCTTCTGCTGCATAACACTTGGCCCCAGATTACAGTGGCTTACAACACAGAGTGTTTATTTCTCACTCACATCCCGTGTCTTTATAATGGATGGACTGGGGCTGTGTCCCACATCTTCATTCCAGGACCAGAGATGAAGGGTTAGCCTCTATCTGGAATGAGAGTGATGGGGAACCACACTGTGGCCCCTAAAACATCAGCCTATGAGTAGTATCCGTTACTTATACTCCTATTTTCTTAGTGAAAGCAAGTCACCAAGCCAAGTTGGAATCTCAGGGACAGGGAAATACAACACTCTTGCATGAGAATAGCAACTGCTTGGGAAGGGTAATACACCCATTTCACACCCTTGTTCCTTGCAAGGTATATCCTGTCTTGGGAAAGGGAAGCATAAAGCTCAGAACAATAATCTATTAATTTAATCTTCATTGAATACCTACCATGTGTCAGAAAATTCCAGGTATGTGGGATAAGACAAAGCAGGACACATTCCTACTATTAGGGAGCTTAGATTCTAGGGGGGAGACTGGAAATAAAGAAACATGTACATCTATAGTATGTTTGTGATTGGTGCTGTGGAAGATGATACAACAAAGTAAACGGGGAAGAAAATTCCGGGATGTGTGTATGTGCACGTGTGCTGTTTTATTTAGTGCTGGGGAGCTGTTGGCTGGCTTTCAGTGGAGGCGTGGCATTATCCAGCTGACACTTTGAACGGTTACTCTGGTTGCTGACTGGCAGAGGCAGAAGCAGGAGGACGAGGTGGGGGATTTTGTGGGAATTCAGGCTAGAGGTGGTGGTGGTTTGAATCAGGATGGTGGTGATGGTGAGGGGTATGACAGTGGTCAGATTCGGCATATATTTTAAAAATGGACAATGGATTTGTTGTTGGACTGGTTGTGGGGAGTATGAGAAAAAGAGAATTTGAGGATGACTTGGGTATTTTGTCTTGAGCAATTAGAACAGATGAATTGCATTTGTCAAGACACTGAGCTGCATGGGGAGAGGTTTGGGGGTGAGGGGAATAGGGCAAGGTGGAATTTCAACCTTGGCCCTGTGATGTTTGAGGTTCCTGTCGGACATCTGATGGAGATGTCGTATGGGCAGTTGTAAATGTGGTTTTGGAGGTCAGAGAGATGTTCAAGCCAGAGATTTAAATCTTGAGTCATCATTTGTTTGCTTTTAAGGCCATGAAGCCAGATGAGATGACTCAGGGAGTGATGTGGGCAGAGAAATGGCCTGAGCGTAGAACCTGGGGGAGGAGAAGCTAGTGAATGAAGCTGGGAAAGGGTGCCCAGCAAGGCTGAGTGAAACCAAGAGAGTGGTGTTATGGACGCCACACAAAGAGGTTGTTCCAAGGAAGAGGGAAAGATCAGCAGTGCCCAGAGTGGCTGGAGGAGCTGAGCATGGCCACCGCATTTAGCCAAAGGTGGCAGAGAAAAGCTGCTGCACAGACAGGGTGTCTAGGGGAAAATGATGGCACGTGGTTCCCGCCTTTCTGAGCGCTCTCAGCCACAACCCTGAGGATTCTCAACCTCCAGACTGAGCGTACCCAAGCTGCTGTTGGCCCGGAATCGCGGGCTATCAGCTGGCTCAGGCTCCAGCCTGCAGAATCTGGAGGCCCTTTTGGATGGCTGGGTGTCAGGCACTCGAAAGTCCACTGAACCACGTTTGTTGAATCAGCATGTAATCCACATAAAACTGGCCCAAATACAGGGAGCTGCGTTCAGAAGTAAAACTAGTATGATATCCAGAGAACACTGAGAAGCAACTGACTTTTTTACTGAGGGCTCTTTAAGAAGCACTAGAGAGGGATTACTAGCGAACCCAAATCCAACACTCTGAAATTCCTTTCCTTGGTGTCTCTCCTACCCTTTCATTTATAAGGTGCTGAAGCTGCCCCTTGATCTCTCCTTTCACATCTGCCAACTCCCATGAACCCTCTGTAAACACAACCTAGGCTGACTCGCTCTCTCCCCTTCTCCTCCTATCTCTTTGGCTCTACTTCTATTTGTTTATTTTCCTATCGTGCATAGCTTTCTGCCCTTTCTAGTGTAGATTAATTTAGTTTTCCTGGTGGTCTTTCCGTTTTCTTCTCTACAGTTACCAGGATCAATAGAGCAAAGGCCAGGAAGCTGGCCAGAAAACACAGAAATCTCAAAAGGAGAGGAAATTAGCACTGGGATGCAGGGCTGTCCGCTGTGATGTGCCTGCTTGTGCTGCTTGGATTTGCATGTGCCCACAACTCTCTTTTTGGGCCAAGAGCCACACGGAGCCTCCTCACCGCTCTCTGGGTGCTCGTGTCTGCTGGGGCCCATAGAGGGGTCTCTAGTCAAAAGCAGGGCCCCTCCTCCTAAGCTCTGCCCACTGCTAAGGAATTCAACTTTGCTTCTGTTTTGACCTATTTCTCCTCCCTTCTGGGATGTGTGGGTTGATGTTCCCCTTTGAGGATTTTCCAGAAGCAAAAATCACCATCCCAACTGCCTGTCACTTAGACAAGAGGAGACTTACTAGATTTATCAGAAAGTACATAGTGCAGCAGAGATAAAAACACAAGGTTAACTTCAGGTCAAGTGGTCTCAACTCCTGCCCAGTCAGGCCTTCCCAAGCAATCATTTTTCAGGTCCTGTGGGCATCTTGCTAGGCCCAGCATCTGACCCCTAGAGAGCATCCAGGAAAAGGAATCAGATGCTCCTGCAGCCCAGGAGGCTCCCCTAGTTCTCCGTCTAGGAATCTCCGTCTAGGCTTTAGAGCTTTAGTGGGATGAGGGGCTGTGACTCAAAGTGGCGGCTGCCTTCTCCCAGCTGCATTGTGTGTGGTCTTTCAGGGGTGGGGATGGGGGAGATTCGTTACCTTCACTCTTGCTGTTAATTCCAAGGGCACGGCAGGGGTGAAGTAAGCTTGCAACTGGACTTAAGGAAGTGAGGGGTAGGGTCTGCAGCCGTGATTCCTGTTGCCACTTGAATCCGTCATGGGAGCTTTGAGTGGGGAAGAGTTGAAATTGAAAGTTCCATTCAAGCAGCAATCAAAGCTTATTTAATATCTCCTTAAACACACAATCCTATATCCCCTTGGACTGAAAACAGCAGCCATTTCCATTGTTACAGAGACCCATTTTCTAGAAAGAAAATACAAGATGTTTCAAAATGAGTGTTCAGAAGAGAAAAGAAAGTTTGTGCATTTGTGTATGATATACGTATGTGTGTGTATTCTGCTCCTATGTGCCCTCTTTCCAGTATCCTATTCCAAAGCAGAATTGTACGTTGCCCTTAAAAGACAGCAAGCTCTATGACAACAGGCATCGTGTTTATCGTGCTCACTTCTGTACCCTCAGAGGGGATACTGACTGGAGTTGGGTGTGTTGAATTAATGAAAGCAGAGAGAATCATCAGGGTCTCTCCAGTTCCACCTGCTTGAGTGAACACTTCCATGCTCCCTGGTTCTGCTTTCCCCACCATATCCGATGCCCACAGATAATCTAATGCCAGAACTGAGTTTGAGTTTGCTACATCTGCTGGGATGCTTGGATTTGGACCATACCCATGAAGCCACAAAGAATAGGCAGAAAGCAACCCTTAGCTCGTGACCCACACATATCCACCTTTATTCCTCTCCTCCCTCAACAGTAGTTTGAGCAAGAAGCGTAAAAATGGTAAGACTAAAAAAGTGTCAATTTTAAAGTATCTTAAAGATCTCAGTATTCAAGGTAAAAAACAACTGCACTGGATCTTGGGTCTCCCCTGCCTATGATAACCATTCACCAGACACTCAAAGCTGGTCCTCACTTCCTTTCTTTATGTTGGTATAATAGGGACGAATATGGGGCGGTAGTCAGTGTATGAGAGTGAGATGTTCTCCAGGAACAGGTAACATGACCACTTCCTTGAGTGGGAGGCAGTGTTGATGGGGAGTGGGATGGGCGGTAAGAATTGTTCACCAGGAGCTGTGGAGAAGCTTTTCCAGGTGTTTCAGAGCATATCCTTGAGGGGTGCAGCCAAACCAGAGTGTTTACCGTAAAGTATAAGGAATACCAAGGTAAAGACCCAGCTGTTCAGGGATTCTGCTGGTCCCTCTGGTCTGTTTTTATGGAGCATTGTTTTCATTTTCATGCTCTGCCTTAATACTAATCTCATTATTTTAAACAAATATATAGTATTCCATTGTGTGATTATACTTTTATTCATTATACTCATTCCCTATTAATGGACATTTAGACTATTATTCTATGTTGTTGTTACAAAGGTACTATAATATGCGTGTAGCATAACAATTTGTGCTATTATTTTTTAGGATAGATTCCTAAAATTTGAATGATAGGGTCATGGGTGAAGCTTTTTTTTCTTTTTGGTAGATATTGCAAACTTACAACCTAGAAATTTTGTTGCAGTTTATTTTTATATTTTTTTAATTTAATTAAATTTAATTTATTTTTATACAGCAGGTTCTTATTAGTTATCTATTTTATACATATTAGTGTATATATATGTCAATCCCAATCTCCCAATTTCAAATTCTCATCAACCAGTAAATGAAAAACCATCATTATACTTACCAACAGTGGGCATTCTATTTCTTTCATGGTTTTACTTATGTATGTGATAATCAGTCTCTAAATACTTGTTTTTATTTATTGATAAAGTATACCTTTTCCATAATTTATTCATTCTTGGTATATCTTTTTATAGAATTTTGATAAAAAATTTTGACCCTTTTTTCTTATTGAAGTGGTATTGGCATTTTTTCTTAATTTGCAAGAATGTTTTGCATATAATGGATAAGCTATTTATGTCTATGTGTTGCAAAATTTTTCTAAGACAGAAACCATGTCTGTTTTTCACGTGATCGTTTTTTTTTTTTCTATCAATTCACACCGTGCTTGGCCCAGAGTGGGCCGTCAATAAATATATTTTAAGGAGTGAACAGCATGGATGTACAATACTGTAGAAATTATGAGTGCAAAGACCCTTGCTTTACTTAAGTCTTTTTGGTATTGACTTATTGACTAATATCAACCCAGCCTCTTTGTCTACCTGAGCCCCGAGAGTATGCCTGGTTCCATTCTCAGACAAACACAGTTCTTCCTTGGTATAATGCCAGTCTTTTCCTGGTATGTGCCTTCAGATCATCTATGGACTTTTTAATAATGTGGGCACAATTTCTCCTCCGCAGGGAATGACGATGGTCCAAGGAATGATCTTTAGTGATGAAATGCAGAGTTACTTGTGTATGTCAGCTTTCTTCTGTTAGTAATTATTTGATTATTAAATAAGATACTCAGTGTTATTTATTTGGGGCTTAGCTCATCATCTGTGGCCTCCTCCAGTTGTTTGTATGTTGGCTTCTTCAAGCGAGACATCCTCTCATGCAGATGGAAGATTTTTTGAAAGTTGATTTAACCTAAAAAAGTACAATAATCACAGCCTGTATATGATAATTTTATTATCTTAACCTCTCAAACCACTAAGATATAATACAAACAAAAGTCAAACTACATCTTTTTAATTGAAGAGCTCAGTCTTTAAAGGTAATCTTAGCCTCTTAGCATTCCTAGAAGAAGCCTTGAATTATCATTTTCTGACCAAAGACATGGACTATCTTGGCACTAATAGAGAGCTATGGCTTCCACTTGACACTTGGAATTTAACAGCGTACCTATGCTGTAATTTGTCAAGTATTGAGCGGGACACTGAATATCCAAGTGCTATTTCCCACCCCAGAGGACTCACAGTAAATGAGCACAAGCGTTATCTCCCAGCAACCCAAATAATTTGCAGAACACCTGTCCTATATGAGCACCCTGAGATAGGTGGAGAAACACAAATAAATTTCTAGGAGTACATACCTTTACAGTAGGAGGCTTGTTAAAGAGGAAAAGATTCTGATTAATTTCTTCACATGGCACATACAACACTCAACTTTAAAGGATGGAGGGTGGGGAATCCTCGGTGGATCAAGGAAGTAAAAAATGTAAACATTTTCTTCCTATTAAGGCAAAAAGCAAACAAACCCAGAAACAAAACAAAACAAAAACAAAACAAAACAAAAAAACAACTTCTATAGAAGTCAAATATAAAGATTGTTTATTTCAGTTCACCCAGAAATTCTTACAGTGTGTACCTAGAACTGCAGAGAATGAAGGAAAAGATAGATTTTTATGCCTTGAGAAAACTGGGATCTGATTGATGAGTGGAGGCTTACACATTGCAATTAGACTATTACATAGAGAAAGCATGTACTGTCTTTTAGATTTCACATATGAGTGATATCATATAATATTTGTCTCTTTCTGACTTACTTCACTTAATATGATAATCTCTGGGTCCATCCATGTTGCTGCAAATGGCATTATTTCATTCTTTTTATGGCTGAGTAATATTCCATTATATATATACTACATCTTCTTTATCCATTCATCTGTCAGTGGACACTTAGGTTGCTTCCATGTCTTGGCTATTGTAAATAGTGCTGCTGTGAACATTGGGGTGCATGTATCTTTTTGAATTAGAGTTTTTGTCTTTTCCAGATATATGCCCAGAGTGGGATTGCAGGATCTTATGGCAACTCTATTTTTAGTTTTTTAAGGAATCTCCATACTGTTTTCCATAGTGGCTATGCCAATTTACATTCCCATCAGCAGTGCAGGAAGGTTCCCCTTTTCTCCTCTCCAGCATTTATTATTTGATATCACTTACATGTGGAATCTAAAAAACAGTACAGGGCTTCCCTGGTGGCGCACTGGTTGAGAATCTGCCTGCCAATTCAGGGGACACGGGTTCGAGCCCTGGTCTGGGAAGATCCCACATGCTGCGGAGCAACTAGGCTCGTGAGCCACAGCTACTGAGCCTGCGCGTCTGGGGCCTGTGCTCCGCAACAAGAGAGGCTGCGATGGTGAGAGGCCCATGCACCGCGATGAACAGTGGCCCCCGCTTGCCACAACTAGAGAAATCCCTCGCACAGAAATGAAGACCCAACACAGCCAAAAATAAATTAAAAAACAGTACAGATGAACTTATTTACAAAACAGAAACAGACTCAAAGACATAGAAAACAAACTTATGGTTACTAAAGGGGAAGGAGGGGGATAAATTAGGAGTATGGGATTAACAAATACTGTCAAATATAAATAGATAAACAGCAAGAATTTACTATATAGCACAGAGAACTATATTCAGTATCTTGTAATAACCTCTATTGGAAAAGAATCAAATATATATATATATATATATATATATATATATATAACTGAATCTTTGTGGTATACCTGAAACTAACAGAATATTGTACATTAACTATACTTCAATAAAAATAAACAAATAAATACAAAATAAAGTATACCAGAAGAAAACAAACAAGCAAACAAAAACATGTAGAATATGGTGCTAGGTTCAATTCAACTGAACTTGAGAACCAAGTTTTAGTACATAGTGCCTGCAAAGTACTGTAGAATATAAGATAAAGGAAACAAGTCCCTGTACCCTGGTTGTTTATTATTAAATTAAAAAGTGTGTATGCAGCCAGTAAATACCTAGGACGTTCATGAATCTAATAAGCCCCTTCAACAACAGGGAACATGATCTTAGGACAGCCTGAGGCTCTCTCCGTGGGTGTTAATGAAGACAAGCTTCCAAAACACATTTTTAAACTCTGTATGCCTTGGTTTCCTTGGCTGAAATGATCCCTCCCATTGACAAAGTGAACCAGTGGGCTTGAAAGCACTGTGTCATTGCCAAGAGTGAGCTGTTGGGATACTGTAGGGATCCTTGTAGTAAGTTCTTAGAGGTAACAGTGGGGATAAGCAGGAGGGGACAGAGTGTCTGGATCCTGCCTTTACTACTCTTAGATTAGGGACAATAGCTCCTTATCCTACCACTTGGCTTCTCAGGAATTATACCACCTAACTGTTTACTATTTGGCCTTATTTCTAAGAGTAGATTTGTTTTGGACCTGAACCAGGAAAAACAAACAAACAGAGAAGCAGGAACCCCTCAATGACAGCCTGACTTTTCAACAAGTATAGGAGATATGCAACATGCAAGGTGAGAAAACCCATGACCCAACATCACTGCATTGAGCAGAAGTGGATGTCAGGACATTTGGCAAAACTGCGTGGCTGAAGTTATTTTCCAGCTATTACCTTGAGCTCTTTATTTTTTCTAAATCTATCCCTGCTTTAGTTTAACCTAACAGCAGAAGGCGAAGGGTATTAAAATGTTCGTTTTTTATTGGAACCCAGATATGATTTGATATTATGAAATCTTATACTGCAAACAAACAACCACACCAATCCAACAGCCATTTTAAAAGTTGGCTTCCAGTAGAGCAAGCCACTGAGTTGAATCAGAATCCTTTCTAATTATCCCAACAAGTTAAGTGCATGGGTCAGGATTCAGGCTGAACAGGGTCCTGGGAGACAGGGCACAGAATGGGGCAAACCTGGGAAGATTCCAGCTCTCAGGAAGCAGTGGATTCATTGGAAGCCACTGAAGAAGCAAATGAAACAGAAGAATAGACTCATATGAGCTGTGGGAGAATCTAGTTAAGTCGAATGTTCTCATACATCTTAGAAGCTGGCCAGGACACGTGGTTACTTCCTTGCTCTGACTTCTGATCTTGCCACATCTAATTTTCCTTTCATCTTCCTGACTCTGGGAAGACAAGTTTTAAGCTGATATTAAGGTATAGACAGAGGCAGTGGGGAAAATTTGAAGTCACAGCATATTTATAATTTAGGGGAGACCCATGTATTATGCAAAATGGTTCTGTTCTTTCCAAATCAAAGATAATGAGTGACAACAGAAGGCTGCCCAATGTGGTTCTGCTGGGGAAGAGAAAAGAGAATCATTCAGGACAGTTGACAGGGAAGGATACACACCCCATCCCCAAGCTTTTGTGATTTATTTTCTTGTCTGTTCATGCTCACCTTGGTGGAAAACCAGGCAAGAGATGAGCTTGGCTAGTTGGACCCTGGAGTCAGATGGAAAATGGCACATCTTTTATCTTCAGTTATCTTTCAGGGACCAGAAAGCACATACTAAATTTATGTTGTTTGAAAATCATGGAGTTTAATTCAGATAGGCAATTCTAAACATGGCTGTCAGGTAAGAGGTAGGGATAGCATAAAAGTGATATCCTTGGAAAAGTATTGGAAGGCTAGTTGGGAGAAGGGGGATCTTAGAGAACCTAGAATGTCAAGAGTTAAGAGTTAGGGTGGGCAAATAGAAGGTGGCCGCAGAATTCCATTGTCTAAGGTCCCATGTACCTGGCTGATTTGCGATGACGTGGGTTTCTAAGTACTGAGTAGGTTGATTCGAAGAGCAGGGCCAGAGAGCTCCTTCCTTCCCACTATTAAAGGCCCATGTCTTCCTTGCCCTGTGGTGCCAAATGGAGGTTTTAGCTGTCATTTTCTAGGAGAAAGTTCATGGGTGTGGGAATTACACGCAAGACCGAAGTTCGCTGAAAAAGAGAGGAAGGCTCTGTCAGTCTCTGGCCACCTCTGGCTTCCCAGTAATTTATATTTAGAATCGTGAATTCTGTGTTTGGCTCTCTGCATGTCTTCTGGCTTGGGTGCTGCCTCTGCCGTACTGGACCCTGAGAACCAGTAACCTCCAGTGTTCTCGTGCCCCAGCACAGACAGATTCTTTTGCGTATTAATTCAGTGGGGGAGGGGGATGCACAAATACTCCAAAGCCTGGAATAATACGACGCTTAGAAGGACGTTAGTCATCTTAAGAAGAGGGTTCTGTCTTGGGGGATGCTAAGACCTCCCCCAACCACATGTTCCTCACCTCAGTCCATTGCTAAATCTGGATTCCCAGACCCCACCATTTAGGCAGTTTTAGGTGAGTGCCGCTTCAAGGTCTTGGGTGTCCTTTGTTCATTCTGTATGCCGATGTCCCTGCTTCCTCCTGGCTGTGGCACTCAATATCTTCACTCTGGCGGGGGCCGTCTTAGTGGGCTTCCTTCAACCTTTCGGAGCTCCTGCTTCTGCGACCCTAAACAGTAGTGCCTTCCCTTTGACCTATTATGTTAACCTAAAGTGTATTCAGACAAGCTTGGTGGTAGGGCTGTGATCCCCTTTTGCAGACTTCAGCTTTTTTATCTGAGTCAAGACAGACATGTAGGTCAGGACAACCCCTGCTTTTGAAAATGCCATAAATCTCTCCTCCATTCTGTTACCAATCAAGTTGTTGCCTCCTTTCTCTCCTTTCTGGAAAAGTCTTCTGCTCTGACTGTTCTTGTCCCTTCACTCCTATGGCCACCAGAGGCCCCTGCAGTCTAGCCTCCTTTCCCATCTCCTCCCAGAAGACTGCTCTCTGGCCCCGACCCCCTACTCAGGCATCCGAGACTTCTCTGCAGTGTTTGACCCTGTGGGTTGCTCTTGCTTTGAAACCTTCTCATCCTTTGCTTTTCTTAACATTACACTCTCCTTGGTTATCTTCTGTGATGTCCATTGGTCTCTCTTCCTAGACTTGCCCCCCAAATATCCGTGATCCTCCTTGTCATTTACTGGCTGAGGAAAGTAAAAGTGTTGGCTAAGCATCTGTGCTGTGACTACTTGGTTGTGAATCCCAGCTTGGTCACTTCTATTCTTGGACAAGTTTTTAACCCCTTCGTGAATCAGCTTCTTGTGGATAGGAGAAGCAACTACAGTACCTAACGTATGGGGTCGTTGTAAGAATTAAATAAAAGAATATATGTAAAGTGATCGCACAGTGAGCACCCAAACACATATATCCTGTTTTGATTATTAGTCTCTCATCCTCTCTGAGAGCTTTAACTACCAGCACTGGACTCGAGTCTCACATCTATTTCACTAACTCAAAACTCACCTTTAATTTCCAGACCTCTATTTCCATTTCTGGATATACCAGAGGAACATACAAATCAGCATGTCCAAAGCTAAACTCATTATCTGCTTCCTAAAAACCAGCTCTTTTTCCTGCATTCCATATCTGGGTTAATGATACTGCCATCTGCTGGGTTGTCATAATTAGAACTTTCAGAGTCCTTATCTACTGCTCTTTCTCTCTCACCTTCACAGTCAGTTTTGAACCAAGCCCTGACTATTCATCTTTCAAAATGTTTCTTAAGTCTTTTTATAGTCCTTCCTTAGTAACAGAGCTTCAGTTCAGTCCCTTATCATCTCTCACTTGGACTGTTACAATAATTTCTGCCTCCATTTTTACTCCTTTCTTCAAAGCTCTTTGAAAAATAATGATCATGTTTCATTTCTGTTCTTAAAAAAATAAACAAAACAACAGCAACAACGAAAGTACCTTCATGGAGTCTCTGATGCCTAAGGAAGAAGTTACAGCTATGCAGCCCTGCATTCTCTCAGCTCCAAACACTGTCTCTAACTAACTTTGAACTCGCATTTGCCACTTTTCACCTGAAGTATTTAAACTCTGGTACTGAAAAGGGATTTTTTATTTTATAAGCAAGTCACACCCTTTCAATTTTCCTTATCATTCTTTTCCCCCTTTTCTCTATTTGACAAAAATCTTACTCAGGTTTAAGTTCCGAAAATATGCCTTTTTCTGGGCAGCTCCTCACTGACCCCCCAACTCTATCCCCCAATGTTCAAAGCAGATATGCCAATACCTCTTCTAAGCTTCGTTTGCTCTTCTTACAGACCTGGATACTGAGCTTGTAATATTACAATGTTATTGTTTATTTCTGTTTCTTTCTCTTAGCTGCATGTTCTTAATGATCTCTTATTCACTATATATGGCACATATTAGCCCTGAGTGTCTACTGATTGCATTTTCTCAGACTCTTTCTTCCTCTTGTCAACTTCCCTCCCAGGGCAGCTAAACCTGGTGCCTCTTCTCTTTCCATTCAGACATTTGTTTGGCTTCTGCCCACTGGCATCACCATGATGGGCACGAATTTGGTTAATCGAAAGTTTCCTAGTGACACTCAAAATCCGTATTTACACAATGAAATGCGTTATGGAATATACAGAATGTTACACTTATTAGAGTGAGTGCTTGCATCCCTTTGGAAATATTTTGATTTGTTTGGCTACTTTTGAGTATTTCAAGTATTTTTAGAATCAGACAGCTTCCATTTATGAATTTTACATTATGTCATATGCAGTTCATCAGATGCATCCCTTTTGATGTTCTGGCCTACATTTTGCTGTTTAGGGGCTATTTTAGGAGACTTTGTGGACCTATGAAGCAAATCATCTGATACCCAATTGGCCATTTTAGTGGAACATGATACTTTGACACAAGAAATAAAAGTTATTTAGCTCTATTTCTCTGTATTATTCAATAATCTACATCATAAAGTAATGCTTGATCAAAAAACAGTTAATCACACGCTACAATAATTTAACCTAAGACTTTGAGATTTGTAGGATACTGCTTTCACTATAAATATAGTATATACTCATTAAATAAAAGTTGGAAAGCTCAAAAGAAAAAAAATTTCCATAATTTTAAGAGACATTCCCTTCTAATTGTTCTATGGTCATTGATGCAATTTTTATTTGATATTTTATCTTTAATATTTATTATATATTAAATACAATTTTTATTTTATGGGGAAGTTTTATTTATTTAACATTATAAGGATACAAACTTTTATGAAATATGTGATGTGTATTAGGGACAGTTATATCAAATAGCTCTTAAAATTAAAAGAAAAAAGGGGGGAAATAGAAAGTCAGTATAACTAAGAATTTTTGTGAGTCAATAGTGAATATGGGTATAATATGAATATTAACTCAAATACTGTGTAAATTGTGATTAAAAATGAATTTTATAGTGAAAAAACGGAAAATTCTTTTAAACCCTGTATCCTACCAGGATCTTACCTTGAGCAAGCTTATAAACCTATTTATGTTGTGATTCACCACATTGTTTTCAAATATAAACTGACCAAAAACATTCATGGAAAAGAACTAGTCACTGGTCAATTGTCTTCTGGCAAGATGATGATATATTCTTCATGGCTGTGGTTTTGATGATCAGACCGGAGCAGTACTCAGTGGCAGCCCTGTGACAGAGATGAAAGACATCATCGCATCCTGATCAGTCACGTTACGTTTTTACAGAGTCAGGTACAATGTGGACACGGACCACAATGATAATTAATGCATTTGTACTCCTCTTGGTATCTTGATGTGCTTTAATGCCATATTGTTTCCTCCAATGTTCTTCTTTTTTTTTTTTTAATTGAGCAAGGTCACATTTATGAGTAAGTAGCTGATTCAGGATTATGAATCCAAGTGTGTTTCTGTCCAGAGGCTGAGCATTCATCTACAAAGTTGCATTTTTTCTACCTCTTATTTATCTTGTCACATTTTTAAATTTTTTAATTTTTATTTAGGTACAGGTGACGTACAGTATTATATGTTTCAGATGTACAACATAGTGATTCACAATTTTTAAAGGTTATATTCAATTTATAGTTATTATAAAAGAAGATACTAAAATATAAACATGTCTTTATTCCCTTATATTTTGGGGGGTTAAATCCAATTTAATTATGATTTTGTATAATTGACATTATATTTTGTATAACTGGCATAAAAAATGCACATAAAGTTACACTCTGTAATACTATACTTTTGTATAATTGACATATAATAAATTGCATGTAAAGTATATAATGTGATAAGTTTCACAGATGTATACACCCATGAAATTATCAAAACTATCGTGATAATAAATATCCATTATCCACCCCCCAAAAAATTTTTTCATGCACCTTGGTAATCCCTCCCTGATGCCCCCCTCCCAGCCCTTCCTCTCCATTCCTAGGAAACCACTAATTGAGTTTCTGTCATTATAAATTAATGTGCATTTTCTAAAATTATATATAAATGAAGTCACAAAGTATATAATTTTTATGTCAAGCTTTTTTTCACTTACATTAATTATTTTAAAACTTGCTGTTGTGTGTAAAACTAGTTCATTCCTGTTTACTGCTGAGTAGTATACCATTGTATGGATATGAAACAGTTTGTTTATCTGTTGATCTGCTGATGTCCATTTGGGTTGTTTCCAGTTTTTGGCTATTTCAGATTAAGCTGTATGAGCATTCAGATATAAGTTATATGTTTATATGCTTTTATTACTCTTGGGTAAATACCTTGGCATGGGATGACTGAATCATAAATTAGTGTTTGTTAACTTTTTTAGGAAACTGCAGAAATGTTTTCCAAAGTGTGCCATTTTACATTCCCACCAGCTATGTATAGGAGTTTAGTTGCTTCACATCCTTGCCAACGCTTGGTATGATCAGTCTTTTAAATTTTATCCATTCTAATAGGTGTGAAGTTGTATCTCATTGTAATTTTAGTTTACAATTCCTAGAGACTAAGGTGTTGAGCATCTCTTCATATGCTTACTTGCCATTGTACATCTTTTTTTTTTTCTTTAAACTTTTCGCCCATTTTCTTTTGGGTTGTTTTTATTTTGTTGGGCTGTTATTATTGAATTTTGGGATGTCTTTATATTCTGGATATAAATCACTTATAAGATATATGATTAGCAAATATCTTCTCCTAGTCTGTGCTTATCCTTTTATTCTGTTAACAAATACTTTTGAAGAGCAGAAGTTCTTAATTTTGATAACATCCAATTTACCATCATTTAAAAAATTATGAATTATGTTTATGGTGTTTGTATTACTTTCCTATTGCTGCTGTAACAAAGCACCACAACATGGCTTACAAAAGCAGGAATTTATTATCTCATAGTTCTGAAATCAAAGTGTCAGCAGGGTTGCTTCCTTTGGAGATCTGTGAGGGAGAATCTGTTCCATGCCTCTCTCCTAGTGTCTGGTAATTGCTGACAATCTCTGGCGTTCCTTGGCTTGTAGCTGCATCACTCCAATCCTCTGCTTTCACATGTCATTCTCCCTGTATCTTTTCTCCAAGTCTTCCCACTGTGCATGGCTACCTCTATTGTCCATGTTTCCTTTTTATAAAGATGCCAATCATATTACATTAGGGCTCACCCTAATGGCCTCATTGTAACTCAGTTGCCTCTGTAAAGACCCTGTTTCCAAATAAGTCACATTCTGAGGTATTGGAGATTAGGACTTCAGCATATCGTATTTGGGGGAACAAAAATCTATAGTGGTGTTATATCTAAGATACTTTCAGCTAACCTAAGTTCACAAAGGTTTGTTCCAGTGTTTTCTTTCTAGAAATTGTATAGTTTAAGTTTTACATTTTAGGTCTATGATCCCTTTGATTTTTGTATGTGGTGGGAGGTATGGACTAAAGGGTTTTGGGTTGTTTTTTTTTTTTGCATATGGCCATCCAATTGTTCCACCACCATTTTTTTGTAAAAGACTATACTTTCTCCATTGAATTGCCTTTGCATCATGTCAAAAATGAGTTGTCCATATTTGTGTGGGTCTATTTCTGGCCTCTTTAATTTGTCTGTCTTTACCCCAGTATCACATCATCTTGACTACTGTAGCTGTTCCTTTCAAATAAATTATCTCTCTCGATAGCTCTCATTTTCTCAGCAGTTCCAACAGATCTTGTGTTAGGCTTTTTAACCTTGAATACTGTTACTTGTTACTGTTACTTTTACTGTTACTGTTACTGTTCGTGTCCTTGTTACTGTTCTTCATTCTTTATAATTTCATATGATCCTATCCTTTATTTTACTCTTCAGCTTTGTTGAATTAGCTGTTGAACTTAATTATTGAATTTAAAAATTTTCATTACTGACTTTGTTCCACTTCTAGAATCTCAATTTGATAATTTGAAAAATCTATTTTGGTTATATTCTATATTTTTCTGACCTTCAATCACAGTTTCCATTTTTTTCCTTTAAGCTTACATTTTTAAGTTGATAATTCCAATATTAGACATTTTGCTGATCTGATTTGTCTATGTTGTTTCTTCTGTCCTTCACTCATGATTTTTACCGTATGCCTTTTGCTCTCATCTTTAACCAAGAAATATCATTCCTTGAAACTTCATATATTTAAATTCTTCGACACTTATTTTGAATTTTGTTTGCTCTAGAGACTATTTGCCATTTCTTCTATCAAGCTGGAGGTTTCCTGTTTGTTTATTTTGTTTTTTAAATCAATATCATTGATAAATGTAAACATAATTTTTGCTCTATTTGCCAAGAACTTTTAGTAGTTTCAGCAATTGAATTCATCAGGTCATCTGGTTCCTAGACCACCCAAAATATAAACATCTAGGCTTTTGTTTTTATGTAGCAATATGTCTAATGACTCGTGTACCAGGATTGCAATTATGTAGTTAATACCTGACTGAATAACCACATTCAAGCACTTCTCTTCACTTAATGTTACCTTTGGTTCATCACTGATGCTACTAGACACCCTAGATATCAACTTTGAGATTTGTGTATGATAAATATATCAATAAATTAATATTTTCCAAATTCTTAGTGGCCTTTTAAGTTTTTATTTTACATGTGATATTTACTTTGAGGTAGTCAGAATTGTCTTTTTTTTCCTTTGTCATCTCTTCTATTGAATCTTAGTTTTCAAACGTCCTCCCTGCAGAGGTTGAATAAATATACAGTTCTATTTTTTAGGGATCTATTGCTTTATTTTAAAAATATTTAACTGCTCAGCCATTAGGAATTCATCTTTTCGTGTTACTATATGAGTCTCTGAGCAAGTGTCTCTTTATAACCTCTTGAAGAAAGGATCCATAGTGATCTGGTACACTGTTCTCCTCTTCACTTCCTGATTATTCGTTTTCCTCAAAGCTCGACAGAAGGTAAGATAAATATGTGCTCTGAGATGATAGTCATTCTACTTTATAAGGAAGACATTGACACTTCTTGTACATTTACTTTACTTCCTCTGAAGATGTACATTTTTTATTATTACATTGAAATTTTCTTTTTTTTAGAAATGCTTAAAAATAAATGAGATGGAAAAAAAATACACCTAGAGGAATATAAAGAAAAGGATTTCCAATTTCTGCTTTAACATCAACCTGTCATATCAGAAATAAACTTGATACACAGGCATCTCATTTAACAAATTATTATTAGAATTTAGTAGAATTGGCATAGGAAAACTGACCTGGAGCCTGAGTTCTCAGGTACTCCCAGGTCCACAAATATTCGTTGGCTTTTCCCACAGGAAATGGTTCTGCTGAGGCTGATTGCCACAGATTCCTCTCAAAAATCCTTGTGACCTGCATGGACTTTGTCACCCATAGCGGGAGGCTGGTCATCTCACAGACTGCATACAACCTTGATGCAGCATCTGTAAATAGAGGCTTCATCAGCCATCTCCAAGAATGTCATCTGTTTCAATACTAATGCATAAAGCATTTTTTAATGCAACTTGCCTAAACCAGATTCTTATTAATAATAATGATAACTATCTATATGTTGATAATGGTTTTATGGAAGGTTTCCAGATTCCCTAAATCAAGTGGGTTAAATTATTTCATGGGAAGTTCCTAGTGTTAATCATTTTGAATGATGCCTAATTTTATTGGATGATGTTCCTTATTCACTAAAATAAGAATTAGGAATTGCTCATTTAGTTCAATTCAGTCCATGCTTCTCCAGCTACATTGGCCAATGTAAAGGCTGTGGGTTATTCATCTTGAGGCCTGTGGCTCCAGCCTGACAACTGTGTGGACAGGGCCACTGGTGAAGGGAGAGCTTTTTTGATGTATTGGGTTGCCAAAAAGTTCGGGTTTTTCCATAACATCTTACGGACAAGCTGGAACGAACGTTTTAGCCAACCCAATATGCTGAATGGATTCTGCTGCCACCATTAGGGAATTCTCTCCTTCCTACTTGTGGCCTGGGCCATTGATGACTGTGCCCTGTGCTGGAACTTTGCTATTATGAGGTTTTAGGTTTGTTAGGAAACTCTCCCTTTACTTACACAGAAATTTTGGTTTTTAACTTTACTCAAACCCCAAAAGGTTTTCACCCTCTAAATACCTCTCTTATTTGTCTGCTGTTGCCCATGTCCAAATGCTCCTGACTTGGTTCAGGCCTTATCATAAGAACTTTTTTGTTGGGCCTAGTTGACCAATATCACCCCACAACCTGTTTACCACACTAGGGCTTAGAGGAGCCTCTCTAGGACACAGATGACCTGTGGCCTTCTGCTACTGCCTTCTGGAAAAAGTCAGACGCTTATGCAGTGTCTTAAGGTCCCCTGTGATCTAGACTGTGCCTGCCTCACCAGCTGCTCCACTTTAGTGCTTGTCTTCACGATCCATGTTTCAGCTAGCAAGACCAAACTGCTACTGTTCCTCTGTTGTTCTCGTGCTTTTACGAGAAGAGCCCCACCAGAGACTGCCCCCAGCCCTCGAAATAGCCCTCATTTATCAAGCCTCAAACACTGCCTCTCTGGGGAAACTTCCTCTCTTACTTAAGGTCCCCTTTGTCTCTGTTTAGTGACCTGTGTGTAACTTAGACATGCATCCCCCACACTGAAGTTGTCCTTCATTTTCTCATGTCCATCCCCCGGCATGGTGTAGGGTAGTGGTTAGCAAAGGCAGATCTGGGGCCAGACGGTCTGAATTCTCATCCTTATGTGCTACTTACTAGCCATGCCATCTTGAGAAAATTGCATCCTCTCAGCCTTTGCCTTGTGTTCCTCATCTGTACAACAGGGGTACTAGGGATGTGCAATGCGTGTAATGCTGATAGTTAGAAAATAGATAAAGTACTGGGAGAGTCTTGAAACAGAGTAAATACCCAGTGATTGCTATCTTTCCTTAATATCAAGAACTTTGTCCAACCCAGGAACCTTCCATGTATGGATTTCTCACCCTTTTACCAGGATATCTCTAGCCAGGGGCCGGTTCAGTTTTACATATAGAGTCTATGGCTTCAGTTACACATGAGGAGTCAGAAAAATGATCATAAACCCCAGAAGGAGAAAGGAGTCGGATCATCAAACTGAGGTCAGGGTAAGGTTTGGGGCAAGTCAGTGGAGCCAAGGACAGATATCTGAGTCAGGTTAGGAAGCCAAGAGTTTGAGGCTGGACAACAAAGGGGAAGCATGTTAAAATTAGGGAACGGGGCAGGATGTCTTCCTGATTGTTACATTGATCACCTGCTGGTGTTTGAAGTTCATCTACATGTCTGGCTAGAGTCTGAGGATGGATACTGTTAAGAGGGAGAGTGTTTTCCTTGTTCCTGGTATCTTTGAGGGATGTTTTCCCAAGAATGCTCCTGGCTTCCTGCCCCACCCTTTACTCCTACCTATGAAGATAGAATAAGTTACTTGGGTAGAGAACAACAACCACTGCATCTCCCAATGACAATCTGTCAGAGATTCTGAGCATGGTGTATGGGTTATCATTCTTCTTTCTTCTTCCCCAGGAATAGTGGGGTGACCTGTGATAAGTGTGTCTACTTTACAGACTCATGTTTACCGCAGGTATGCTGCCTACAAGTGTAGCCCAAGTTTTCTCAGCCTCAGCACTGTTGACGTTTTGGTCAGATGATTTTGTGTTAGGGTTGGTGTGGGGTTTAGTAGGAGCTCTCCTGTGCATTGTAGGATCTTTAGCTGCATCCTTGGACTCCACCTGCTAGACACCCACAGCCTCCCCACAGATGTCTCAGATACTGCAACATTGTATTACCACCCCACCCCGAGAACCACTGCCCTAAACAATTGTGAAGGGTTGGCAGACCACTTGGACCTGACACCAAATTGTGGCCTCTCATTTAGCTTGATCAACAACAAAGCTGATGTTTGGGGCTCTGTTTTTACTCTTCATTTTAACAGTTTATGACTTATTCAGAACCCAGATGAAGGTCTCTTCGGAGAGCTCAGGGAATTGCATAGGGTGGGTGTGTAGGTCCCAGTTGGAGTGGACCTCTGTCACATGAGTGCTTCACCCCTAGCATAGCTATTCCTCTCATAGTGTTCAGACAGTTATGAAAGAGAGGACTCTGAGCCCTGTCACTGACTGACATTTGGGGCTAAAGTTCAAGGGGAGGCTCCATTGGGTCTCCTGAATATCTAACCCTGAGATGAGTCCTGTAACCTCAAAAGCTGGGTCAAAGGCAGGTAGTGACCCCCTTAGCAGGTCAGCAGCCTCATCTTAGTAGCCAGCTGGTAGGTAGACCAGTTGGCTTTGGTCCCAGCTACATTTTCTGGAAAGGCAAAGATAAAATACTTTTGAGGCTGGGAAAGTTCTCTGCAGGGCTTCTGTGCATAGTCAAAACCCAAAGCTGGGCCTGCAAAGTTTGGACTGGGCATTCCAGAGGCTGTTTGCCAAACTTGGGCAACGTTCCTGGCTAAGCATCACCCACAGACACTGTGCCCCAAACAGACCCAATCCACAGAGCAGACAGGCTTCATTTTCAGCTCTACAGAGGCAGCAGCCTTTAGGCTAATTAATAAATCATCAACACATTTGTGGTGTGAAAAATGAAATATTTATGTTTGCCAGAGTAATATTTCTGTCTTGCAGCCCCATGCTCTGTTGATACCTGATGGAGGATGAAGTAAATACCAGCTGGTGAAGAATGAGTGGAATATAATTACTCTCTACAAAGTTAAATGAATATTAAAGCACAGAAGTTACAGGCACTGGCACTCATCCCTCCCTGACTCTACTGCCGAGTAACTGGCATACTGACCTGATGTTGGCTTCACTACAGATTCCAGCAGGGATCTCAGTAGAGGGCTTGGTTGTCAGTGATGCTAAAGCAGCTGAGACACAGGCAGGAAGCTGTTGAGCAAGGCAGGAAGTCAGCCACCTTCCAGAAGCATGGGGAGGAGGTTTCCCTGCTGCCTGAGGGACACTGTGGTATTATGGGGAAAAATCATGTAGCTTTGGAGCTAGAGAGACCACATCAAGGTCTTTCATTTCTCTATACCTTAGTTTACTTACCTAGAAAATAAGGGTAATGCTGCATTACGTAATAAAAGAACTGTGTTTCAGAAATTAATAGACAACATTTTGCATGGTGACGGGGAGGTAGAGATGAAATGTGAGGAGAACTGTAAAGAGATTGGGTAAATCATCCACAGACCTTAAAGTGATGGCCGTGGAAATGCAAAGGAAGGAAGTCTTGTGAAAGGCAAGATTGGCAGGTGATTTTATGACTGGCGGGTGAGTCAGAGGGAACTCAGTTGTGAACCCAAGAGCAGTTGTGAACCCATGACAGAGACTGGTTTGTCCAAAAGGAGAGCACACTTAATGAGAGGAGAGGGTGGAGATGGAGGCTGTGTTTGGGCGTGGAATTGAAGTGGGTAGTCTAAGAGGGGTAATAATCAGGGGGATTTCTCCAGCCTTAGAAAAGTGTGTGTGTGTGTGTGTATACGCACACCAAGGTTTCTGGTGCCCTCCATGATTACCCATACCACATAAACACAATTTCCACTCAGCAAAATTTCCACCTTGCGAAGACTACATGGTTCCCTCTGTTCCTTTCTGAGCATCTCTCTGTCCTTCGTTTCCCATGTTGAGTCTCTGTAGCCTCGTAGCCAACCCAGATCCTGAAGGTCAGTCCTGTTTATGTGCTGGGGGGACTTGCCCTCACAATAGTCATCTTTTACCTTCACTGGGATCTCACTTTGAAGGTCCAGCCTCACCTCTGTGTAGAATCACTGTGTCATCAGCCCTGCCCAGTGTCCAGGGCAGAAGGTACATGGTGTCCAGTGAATGTGGATGTGGTATGAAAGACATGCATATCTTTTAGGGGATCCCACAGGATGCCAAAGTCCCTGCCCTCGAAGAGCAGAAGCTCTCACTATAATCCAATATGACATCCATGAAACAGTTAGAGAACCAAGTGTGTGCACTTGCGTGTTTTTTTCTTTTTTAAGATTTTTTTTGATGTGGACCATTTTTACAGTCTTTGTTGAATTTGTTACAATATTGTTTCTGTTTTGGTTTTTTGGCCGCGAGGCATGTAGGATCTTAGCTCCCCGACCAGGGATTGAACTGGCACCCCCCTCACTGGAAGGCGAAGTCTTAACCACTGGACCGCCAGGGAAGTTCCCCTGTATGTTTTAATATTTAATAGACTGTAAGTATTCTAGGGAGATGAAGAAAATCCACTTTTCTTTGCACTTACTGTGTGCAATCACTGTTTTAAGCATATTACAAAAACTAATTTTATTTAATCCTTATAGCCACCTTGTAAGATAGGCATTTTACAGTTGGGAAAGCAGCCTCTAAGTAACTAATTTGACTTTCATCAATAAATATGGAAGTGATGACCGCAGGTTTCAAACCCAAGTCTACTGTCTTCAAGGTCTATGTCCATTTTATCTTTCCTTCTACACTCATCCCTTTCTTCCTTCACGTCTTTCCATTCCCCTCCCCTCTTCATTTTCAAAGAGGTTTACAAGTGTGGCAGTATTATTAGAAGCCTACATCGATTGTGTCCAAGTTGGTAATATGCCAGCTTAAAAAAAATACATTCCTTGTAGATGAATGTGGCCATGTGACATAGTTCTGGCCAATGACATGTATGTGGAGGGGGTAAGTTCAGCTTACCTGGTGCCCACTGTCCTCCCCCTTCCTGGAAGGAAGACTTGGTGCTCACGGTAAAGCTGCCATCCCGTGAGCACTAGGTGTTGGACATATAAGCCTACCTGCGATCAAATATAGGACCTTGGTCTTGGAAGACACAGTCCAACCCTAGACTGCCTGCCTTTGGACATGTTCAAATCACTATTTTCAAGGCTCTGTTACTTGTAGTGGAATGCAATTTCTAACTTCCTTTAGTTAGATGCACTAAAACATTTTCTTAATTTTTTTAAAGAAAATGAACAAATCAAACAAAAGCAATCCCATAGAAACAGAGAACAGAGTGGTGGTTACCAGAGGGGTAGGGGTGGGGGGAAGGTTAAAATGGCTAAAGTGGATCAACTATATGGTGACAGACGGAAACTAAATTTTTGGTGGTGAGCACACTGTAGTGCATACTACAGTGTACTGAAACACCATGCTTCCCGTGTCTTGTTGTACACATGAAACGTCTATAATGTTATAAACCAGTGTTACCGCAATAGAAAATAAAAGAAAAAACTCCCATTCTCCACTCAGAGTAAACCACTGGCAACAGGGGACTAGTGTTTATTTTCCTATACTCATCCTATTCTCGCTCAATGCTTATGTTCACATGTATCTTTTTAGGCCATTAATGTTGTGCTCTATGTATTTTTCGGTAACGTGCTCCTTCCACTGGTGTGAAACTATGATTTGGAACCCTACCGTTTAAAATATTGAGATCTTTACTAGGCACTTTCCTCTGTATATCTGTGAAACAGTGGTTTTTAAGTGGAGGTAATTTTTCTCTAGGCCCACAGGCTGTCTTTTGGCAATGTCTGGAGACATGTTGTCATAAGGCAATGTCTGGAAGTGTGTTTGGTTGTCAGAATTGTGGGGAAATGGGTGCCAGGAAGGATAGAGGCCATGTTTAGATGCTGCTAAACATCCTACAATGCCCTGGACATCCTCCCACAACAAAGAATGATCCAGCTCAAAATATCAAGGTTCAGATTGAAATGTCAGTGCTGAGGTTGAGAGACCTGGCTGTGGAGCATTCCATAATGTAATATAGTTATATCATAATTTGTTTAAACAGCCCCTGCTAAGCAACACTAAGATTGTTTCTAACAAGGCTGAAAAGATCACCACTGCCCATATCTTTTGATATTATGTATTCATGCTGTTTAAGAATAAATTTTTATTCATGGAGTTGCTTGGAAAAAGAATATGCACAGTTAATATTTAGATGTTGCTGCCAGATCACCTGCCAAAGAAGGCTTCCTTGATTTACACCCCCGTTGAAAGTGCAGTAGACATTGCCCATTTCCCTGAATCTTCACCAACATTAGATATCATCAATCTTTTTAACCTTTGTGAAACAACAGAATTATTGTTGCTTAATTTTCATTCTCTGATGTGAATGACATTGAGCATCATTTTGTCTGTTAATTGACCACTTTATTTCCTTTTATGTGAAATGCTTCATTTATTTTCCTTACCCATTTTCTTTCTGATTACTGTCTTTTTTTCTTATGGATTTGTAGGAGCTCCTCCTACATTTTGAACGCTGGGTTTTGTTTGTTTGCTTGTTTGCTTGTTTTGTATTGTATACGTTATAGTCATGTTCTGTCTGTCTGCCTTTTCCTGCTCCCTGACCATTTAGGAAAGAGAATAAATGAAGGTTGTCGAAGTTCGGAAACATTTCATTCATCATTAATTAAACCTGATGTGTTTGGGTGCTTCCTATGGGTCATGTAGGTACTATGGGCAATGAAGCGGGAGGACAGCCCATCTCTGCCCTCCGATATCTCAGTCTAGATGCGGATGAGAAAACATGCACATTTCATCTTTACTTTAATCCTTGTTAGAAATCAAACGCCTAATAACAGCATCTCTCCTTTATGCATAGTTAGATGAATCTATGGAGCACTAAGACCAAAAATTAGCAGAAGTGATATCAAAATAGCTCTTCTTTTACCTATAATAATGGCACTGGAGAGGAAGGCAGATGTTTGTAGATCGTGGCCCTAACACTGATCCCCAAGATTGGACAGACAGACCTGCCCCTTCATTGGCCACATGGCAGAGAGCAGTCGAGGGCACGCACCCTCTGCTGGCAAGGCTTGCTCTTAAGAGGAAGAGGGAGGCTCTGAGTCATGTGCACTGAGTTTATTCTTTCCGTGTTTACCAAGAAGATAAATCCCTCCACACACCATGGGGGAAGAGTAAGTGGGGGGACAGAGAGAGTCCAGCAGTGTTATGTTAATGATGACCTTTCACCTGGAAGGAAAAGAAGGGCTGGGGAATAAACTCTGCCTTCCTCTCAGTTATAGAAAACTCCCCTAAGGTCTTTAAAAGACCCTTTATCTCCTCCACCATTTTGTTTTCAAATGATTCATCTGACAGTGTGTCAACTTTTCCATCCCACCTCTGCTATTCGGTGTATCGCGTATTCTTTCTTCCTCCTCTTTGCACTCATCTTTGATGTTGAATGGTAGCAGCTTTCTTTGTGTTCAGAGTTCTCACATCTCCATCTACCATTTTCCCTTTTACCCTCTGGCTCCCTCCTTCAGCTTTCCAGGCGGGATATTTTCATACCCACAAGTATTTAGAATAGTTTACCAAGAAGACCACTGTGGCTTTATTTTGTTCATAATTTACTCTTCTTCCTTTAATTCAATGTCCATTCTCCCCTCTGCATTTTTTTTAACAAATTTATTTATTTATGGCTGCACACGGGGGCTACTCTTCATTGCGGTATGTGGGCTTCTCACTGCGGTGGCTTCTCTTGTTGCAGAGCATGGGCTCTTGGTATGTGGGCTCAGTAGTTGTGGCATGCAGGCTCAGTAGTTGTGGCACACGGTCTTAGTTGCTCTGCGACATGTGGGATCTTCCTGGACCAGGGCTCAAGCTCGTGTCCCTTGCATTGGCAGGCGGATTCTTAACCACTGCACCACCAGGGAAGTCCCTCCCCTCTGCATTTTGTGACCTTTTCTTTATGTTTATTCACCGTTTATTCTAAGTATTTTTTTGGAGTTAATCTTCCTTTACCCTCTCCCTGCTCCCTCTTGCTATATAAAATGCCTGTACATACCAGAATACCATCCTCAGCTCTTTTCTCATTCTCTACCTCCTGTAAATGTGTGATTTTAGCTGTCAACTATATAATAACAATTTCAAAATTTATATCTTCTAAGCTGCACAGACACACATGCCTGTGTTTCCAATGCCTCCTGCATATTTATACCTGGCTGTCACACTGCTATTTCAAACTCAACGTGACCAAATCCTATTTTTCTTTCTATATTTGTCTCAGTTAATATCATTAGCATCTGTTCAATTAAAAATTTAGGCACCATTTGCAATGCAACCCTACCTATTTTATGAATCATTATTTGATTAAAACTTTTCAAGGGCTCTGTATAACCCAAAAGATAAAAAACAAAATCCTGGGAATTCTAAACATGTCTTTTTACTTTATGGACCTGTGATGGCTAATTTTATGTCAAGTTGGTTGGCCACAGTGCCCAGATACTTGGTGAAACATTATTCTGGATATTTCTATGAAGGGCTATTTTGGATGAGATTAACATTTAAACTGATGCATTTTGAGTAAAACAGAGTATTCTTTTTTTTTTAATTTATTTATTTTATTTTTGGCTGTGTTGGGTCTTCGTTGCTGCGTGTGGGCTTTCTCTAGTTGCAGCCAGCGGGGGCTACTCTTCGTTGAGGTGCACAGGCTTCTCATTGCCGTGGCTTCTCTTGTTGCAGAGCATGGGCTCTAGGCACGTGAGCTTCAGTAGTTGTGGCATGTGGGCTCAGTACTTGTGGCTCGTGGGCTCTAGAGCGCAGGCTCAGTAGTTGTGGCACACAGACTTAGTTGCTCTGTGGCATGTGGGATCTTCCTGGACCAGGGCTCGAACCCGTGTCCCCTGCATTGGCGGGCGGGTTCTTAACCACTGTGCCACCAGGGAAGCCCCAAAGCAGAGTATTCTTCATAATGTGGGTGGGGGTCATCCAATAAATTGAAGGTCAAAATAGAGCAAAGACTGACCACCCACCCCCCACCCCCACCCAAGCAAGGAGGGATTCTGCCAGCAGCCAACTTTCAGGCTTGAATTGTATGTAGTACCGGTTCTTCCTTGGGTCTCTAGCCTGCCAGCCTACCCTGCAGATTTTGGATTTACCAAACCTCCACAATTGCATTTGCCAACTTCTTAAAATAAATCTCTCTTTCTCTTTCAACCATTCTGTTGGTTCTGTTTCTCTGGAGAGAGCTGACTAATATAGATAGGACCTGATCTCCTATCTTTAAATGAGATAATTCACCTTTTGGAATACTTTTTTAAAAGAAAAATCACGTAAACCATCAAACAAAATAACCAAACAAAAAAACCCACAAGTAGAAAAACAATTCAAAACAACCAGCAGCACAAACCTGTGTTCTAACTGTGTCAAAGCCCCATCGTTCCAGATACACAACTAATTCTTCAGTGCCTATGTGCCGGATTATGTGCTAGGGTCTCATCTTGGAATACTCTTCCATTTTTCTTTGCCTGACATTTCTCAGCTACTCCAGGTGGGTTTAGATGTGACCTCCTCTGTGCCCCCGTAACACTTTGCCCCTGTCTTTATTTGGGCCATTCCCACACTGAGTGACAACTTTTTACATCTACCTTCCCCACTGGGGCTCACAGCCTCGACACCCACTGGGTCCTCACTTAATCTCTGTGGAATGGAAGATCTTTAACCTACAACTCACTTCTCCCCATTAAGTTCTTGTCTGCCGTAGGTATAATCTGTTCCTCAAGAGGAGATCAAATCCTGCATCCTCCCCACCAAGTCCCTGACATTCAAGCGTTGTCTACCTCCTCAATTCCTTTGGCAATCCAAGTGCTGTCTAACCTGCAGCGGGAAGTCCAGGAGACAAAGATAGCTGTCCCCTGGGATCCAAGATCCTGCAGCCCTTGGACATCCAAGGCTCATGACTCACAAGGGCAACAACTAGCAACTTCAGAGGAGGCTGCTGCTTTTTTCTTTGCTGAGGAGCAAGCGCAGAGATCATCACACTAAGACCAACCCCAACTTTCTGTACACCTTGGAGAAGTGGTCAAGTCCCTTAATTGTAGACTGGGTGCTCCTTGAGAGCAAGGGCTATTCTCTTCTCCTCATGACTCCCTATTGTGTGCAAAAATAATAGATGAACAGGTGTGTCTTTCTCAGTAGCTATTGATACATACTGCCTTGAGTTGATTGGTATGGTAGGAAGTATGTCGGGCTGGGAGACTGGCTTATTGAAGTCAAGTAAACATATGTGATGAGTTTTGAGGGAAGCTAGGATGGACTTTGTGTCTTCCTAAAAACTGAATCTATAACATCACAAGGTATTACCTCACCAGACATCATAGGATTTAGTGTGAGTTATATTAAATGACTTTAACCTTACTGTGTGATGTTGGGTAATTATTTTACCTCACTACTCTCATTGTCCTCATCTGTAGTTAGGTCTAATAAATCCCTCTTTTGGTGAAGAGTAGTTGAATAAAAATATGTCAAAGTGCCCATCACCAGAAGTCCCTCAATAAAATGGTTGTTGAATCCGAGTCTTCAACACCCTCTTTATTATAGGCAATCACAGTTCTTATTTTACCCCCACTCTCTGTGCTGTAAACCTTGCCAAAAACACTCAGACTATATTCACCTTGCGGTAGTAAAGAAAAACAGCAAGCTAATTTGGGAAACTTCCAATAACAAAAATGTCTATTAAAATTTGAAAATGCTATAAAAACTATATGACCACAATAGCCTCTTTCTGTTTTGCCTGGGAACCAGAGGTGATCATCCGATTTCTAGCTTTTGGTTTTCACTGTTTGCTTCCAGAAAAGACAATTTAAGTGCTGGTTATTAGAGCCTGTCAATAAATTTCAGAAGTGAAGCAAACCTTGCTCAGCTGACTGACAGCTGCAAATTAATTTTGCTTTCTTTAAACAACTAACCAGCCTAATGTTCACGCAGCTGACAGGCCTCACTGTGTGCGCTCTCTTAGCCCAGAGCAGGGTGGTCTGAATGTCATCACGGAGTATAAATTCTTCTGCCTTCACTCAGCTTCTTATTGGGGAAGACGATGCAGTGTATTGACAGACACCTTGGTGACAGAGGGTGGCAGTTTAGAATTCTGCCTGTTGAGAAATGCATAGCCCTGCTAGGAGACGTTTACAGCAGGAATGGTTCCACATTTGCAGGGGTCCCACGGCAATTCTGTTTGTGGTTTCCTATTGCATTCATTCAGCAACATTTGACTAAACACTGTGTTCAGTGCTGGGGAGGAGAAGAAACATGCTATTCAATCCCTTTTCATAAAGATGCCCAAGGCTAAGAGCAAAAGAGGCACCAATAAGGGCCATCTGTTGTAATTAAGCTGTAAGAGACAATGGGAACATAAAAGAGAGAGTGATTATTCTATGAGCAGAGTTGGGTGGCAGTGGCCAGTTGGACATAGGAAATGCTTCCTCCAAACTGTCACTTATCTGTTGGTATTTGTTTCCTTTTTAAGTGAGGTATAACATACATACAGTAATGTTCACACATCTTCATTGTATAGCTCAGTGAATTATTGCATATGTACGCACTCATGTAATTATCACTCAGATTAAGATACTGGGTGGAGCATCTCAACATCCCAAGAAAGCTTCTTTGTGCCCCTTCCCAGCCAATCCTCCCCACCTCCAAGAGGTAACTACTAGTTGATCACCATGAATTTATTTTGCCTGTTTTTGAATTTCATATAAATGGGTTCATATGATACGGGTGGGTTTTTGTTTGGTAACTGTTTTCTTTATCTCAACTTTGGTCTGTGAGATCCATCCTGGACAATGTGTACCTGTAGCTCTTTTAATCCCTATGAAGTCTTCCATTATAGACAATGGTATTTGAAGGATGGATACAAGTTGCTGCCACATGGACAGTTGGGAGAAGACATACATTTAAGCATGGTATATTTGGAAGGTGGCTGTAGCTACAGTATAGGGATTTGGGGGTTCATATAGGAGACTGCACTGAAAAAAAAAGATTGGCGCTACATTGGGAAGGATGTAAAATGTACCTCAAGATGCTTGAACTCTGTGTTGGGTGATCATCCCCCAACATCTTCAGAGGTCAACAGGAGGTGTGGTATGATCAGATCTAAGTGTTGCACCCATTATTCTGATGTAAGCATGACTGGTGCATGGTGGCAAGGAGAATTCAGCATCAGGAAACTAGAGGATAGGCCATCATGGTGACCCAGCTGGCTTGATTCAAGGTCAAGGGAAGGAGAGAAGTGGAATAATCAGAGTGAGATTAACATGTTCAGAAGTGGACAAGAGGGGAGGGAGGAGTGAAACACTGAGTTGTAGCATGTAAGGCAGAAGCGGCAGAGGAAACGAGAAGTTAGCGCCCACTTTTGACGTTTATTTGAAACTGGGATGTGGGAGTGTGTGAGAGTATCCAGGCTCTGCTGAGACCCCTCCTGTCCTCCCCCCACCCCCACCCCCATTAGACCTACCCTGACCCACTAGCTTAGCAGCACAGCCCTTAAGGGGAGATGGATGCAAATGCCTCGAGGAATTATGCACATTTAATTTACATCTGGGTCTGAATTCCCATGCCTGCTCTTCTGTCATTTTGCCATTTCAAAGAATAACATACCAGGGCTTTTTATTCCAGCCCTGTGGTGGTGCCCTTTTTTGAGAGAATAAATCCCAAGTAGTGTTGCCAAAAGCCAGTGACATTTGCCATGTTTGAAAAGGCATTATTTTGAAGAATGATTATTGATTCTTTTTCACATTTCAGATCATTCCTTTGATGCTGCCTTTGGCCCTAGAGAGCAACCCTCAGCTGCATTCCTGGCTCCCTGACACAGCAGTGCGCCTGAAGAGCACAGCGTGTTCTTCCAAGCAGTGCTCACCCTGAGCCTAACCACCGGAAAAGTCACTGTTTCTCTGATTATTTCATCACATAGAGGAGCTTCTCCAAGCCTTGGCAGGGTTGTTGAAAATATGCAGAGATGCTTATAAATGAGCACAGGTAATGATGGTGTGTCTGGAGGGAGGGATGAGAGGTACCAGGGCACCTCATTAGAATGAGTAATAGCGACTTTGGGATTCTGTCATTGCTGTGGGCCTGCAGTTTGGAACGAGAGGTTAGCAAGGGAGTAACAGACCAGGAGAATGTGATAAACAAGCCACTGAAATTGCTTACAACATATTGACTCCCAAGGAATAAATATTGAAAAGAACCATTGGGCATGGATGGTGTCCCTGGAACAGAAGACCCTGATTTCTGGATTTCAGAATCAGGAAGTCACCCACCCATACATCTTAGTAATCTCGACATCACTCAGGAGTGTTAGAAGTGAAACCTCTCATTCAAATGCAGTGATGGTTTTGTGGGCCTAATAGTAACAGTAAAAAAAAATAAAGAATGAGGCTTCAAGTTATGGTATAGACTCTGCATATTTGAAATATGTTGTTTATTCTCTGTTACATATGTCCCTTGATATTATGTTGCCTTTAGGGTGTTGTCAAGGAGAAGGGACAGGACACTGCATGTCAATGAATTTCTAGGATTAGGAAAGAACTTTTTATCAAATACTGATTTAATTCCTCCATGGGAAGGTAGTGCTAACACCTCAATTATATCAGAATATATATAAATATATATTGTATAAATAATATATATATAAATAAAATTACATATAGTTGAGCACTTACCTCTTGGAAGGTAAAGCACTAAATTGTCAATAAAATGTTTAGTATAATGCATAGAACAAGGTAATTATTATTCTATCTTTTCCTTTAGACCAACTCTCTACCATGGGTATGAATGCTTCTGTTTTAGACCTGAAAATCCAAACCTGTACTCTAATGACTATTCTACCAGCATTAGGATTTTTAAGTAGAGAGTCTATGAAATCTCTTTGGCATTGAATGGTTGAAATGTGTCCATAAAGGATGGACAACCCTACGGCACTCCATCTTCTGCCTTCCCTGGATATATCCTTATGCCAACACCATCATGGACCCTGATATAGCTTCAGAAATGGAGAATCTCCTTACAGAAATCTATCCATCCAACTAAGAACCTACAATGGAGCGTGCTATCTCTATATGGCCGCGGTACCTGGGCAAGACGATGGTAAAAGGACAAGACCTGTAATTTAGATAGCTTCTCTCAGATAATACATGTGTTTTCTCCTTTAAAAAGCTGTATCTTCCCATTTCTAATATTTAACATTAGAACAAAATGCTTGCATTTATATTTTTGTATCAGCCTTAACACTCCCTTTTCATGGATGCTTAAATGTTACGATTTACAGTTAATACCGTAGTTCTCAAGTGTTAGTGTACATTGTAAGCACATGGGAAATTGGTTTAAAGTGCCAGTTGTCCAAGCTTAGTTCCAAACTGACTCAAGCAGACTCTTTAGATGTGTTAAAAACAACAACAACAGTAATAATTCTGACTTTGATGACCACTGTTGGCTTAGTCCACCTGAACTTTTCTTTAAAATTTACCCTAACTTCAATTTTGGAGTCAGATGCATCCTATGACTGGACTAGAATCTGGTTATCTAAGTTTGTGCCACTTCTGAGAATTGTTAAGTCCTTTGTCTGCCTGCAACATAAGCAATGAGTTCATTTGCTTTATAATTTTGGGATTATTAGAGGTATGGCTTTCTGGTCTACCTCTCAGTGAAAGGGTTGACTATTGCGCATGTCATGCCTTGTGCGCACTGGGGAAGAAATAACGAGCATGCACATGGTGACTCTGTGGTCCCCGATGTCCATGACAGGGGCATGAAGTCAAGGAGCAAAATGCCAAAAACTAGGAAGTGTCTCAACTAGTAATTGATCATATTTAAGAAATAGTTATCAGAATTCCAAAGCATGCCGAAGTCAAAAACTCCGGAGATATCACTTCAGCAAGTAGAACAGACATGTGCCTGTGATAAATCCTGTCCTATATTAGACAGACCCATGCAGATGTTTCCACTTCTTGGATGACTTAAAGATCTCAAGAACCTTCTGAAAAATGTGTGACTTTCTTTCCTTTGAAAAGAATATATGAGTTGGGGTAATGTTAACTGTTGTAATAAATACTAACAAAATTTCAGTGCCTTGAGACAACAGAAGTAAAACGTCTGGCCCCTGAAACAGTACAATATGGATAGTCCTGGTCAACAGGTGACTTTTCTTTGGGCAATGATTATGAGAATCAAGCTCCTTACAACTTGTGGTTTCACCGTCCCTTTGACCTCAGGCTCCTCGGGAAACAGCTGATGGAAGGGGAAATAGAGGATGAAGACAGCATACCCACTTCCTAAATGTTTCTGCCCCAAAGTAACAAGCAGCACATCTGCTCATTTATCTTTGGCAAGGCTTGGTCACATGGCCTCATCTAGATTCAAGAGGTCAGGCAACTGGGGCCGGTGGCCCTTGGGCCCTCCCCCATCCCTGGAAAGAGCAGGCTGCCCCGAGGAGGTGGCTTGGCCACTGGCAGTTTTGCAGATTAGTGAGGGAATGAGAAGAGCAAACAGCCATCTCTTCCCCGCGCCAAAGTGTGCTCGCTTTCCTGCTGGGGCTTTTGAGAATCTCAAGGCAATCTTGCAAGCCAAATATTTTGGAGTTCATTGGCATCACAACTCGAGTTCCAGCCGTGATGTAACTGTAGCTGTGTCCTAGCAGTGTGACCTTGGGTATTTAAACTGGCCAAAGACAACTTCAGACCTGTCTAATGTAACAGAAAAGGTCAGAAAACATTAAGCAGTAGAAGAGTAGCATATATTAAGCAAGATGAACGTCTCAGGAAGCAGTTGTAGAAGCCCTAGTTCTGCAGAAGTATCTAATGACTTTAAGGATCTTTGGGTGAAACTAAAGGAGTATCATGATAAAGAAGTACAAGGTTTACAAGTAAAAGTAACCAAACTGAAAAAGAAACGAATTTTAGGACACGGGTTTGATCCCTGGTTGGGGAACTAAGATCCCACATGCCACGGGGCAACTAAGCTTGTGCACTGCAACTACTGAGCCCACGCACCACAACTAGAGAGCCTGCGTGCCGCAACTACAGAGCTCAAGTGCTCTGGAGCCCACACACCTCAACTACTGAGCCCTCGCACCACAACTAGAGAGCGTGCACACCACAACTACTGAGCCTGCGCGCCACAACGAAGAGCTCATGCGCCACAACTAAGACCTGATGCAGCCGAAAATAATAAAAATTAAAAAAAAAAAAAGAGGGCAGGCAACTATAATCCCTGATTGAGCATCCACTTTCCAGCATCAACTCTATTGCAAAGCTGAAATTTTTATTCTTTCTTGGGTAGTTTCAAATGTTAAGACTCGCCTCAATATGAAATTCCCTTTTATATGCATGTAATGTATTTGTTCTCAGTAATGATGGAAAGATAGCCAAGAAGGTCTTTCTCCTAAACCGTCTCTGTCTGAACGAACCCAGCCTTGTCTTAGTAGCCATTTAGCCACTGTCTTCTCTCAGATGTACTACTTGAAATTTTATTATAAAATGAATTCACTTAAAAACAGCTGCCCCAATTAAGATTTAATTTTTCTTTGTTTTTAATTTTTTAATTGAAGTATAGTTGATTTACAATATTATATTAGTTTCAAGTGTTCAGCATAGTGATTCAGTATTCTTACAGATCATACTCCATTAAGTTATTAAAAAATAATAGCTATAATTCTCTGCCATATAGTATGTCCTTGTTGCTTATCTATTTTATACATAGTAGTTTGTATCTCTTAATTCCATCCCCCTACGTTGCCTCTCTTCCCTTCCCTCTCACCACTGGTAACTACTAGTTTGTTTTCTATATCTGTGAGTTTGTTTCTGTTTTGCTATATATGTTTGTTTGTTTTAATTTTTAGATGCCACATATAAGTGATATCATAAAGTATTTGTCTTTCTCTGTCTGATTTATGTCACCAAGCATATTGTTCTCTAGGTCCATCTATATTGCTGCAGATGGCAGAATTTCATTCTTTTTTATGGATGAGTAATATTTCATATATGCCATGTCTTCTTTATCTGTTCATCTGTTGATGGATACTTGGGTTGCTTCCATATCTTTGCTATTGTAAATAGTGCTGCTGTGAACATTGGTGTGCGCGTGTCTTTCCGAATTAGAGTTTTCATCTTTTCCAGATATATGCCCAGGAGTGGGATTGCTTGATCATATAGTAACTCTAGTTTTCTTAAGGAACCTCCATACTGTTTTCCATAGTGGCTGCACCAGTTTACATTCCCATCAACAGTGTAGGAAAGTTCCTTTTAGTCCACACCCTCTCCAACATTTGTTATTTGTACATTTTTTGATGATAGCCATCCTGACAGGTGTGAAGTGATATCTCACTGTTGTTTTGATTCACATTTCTCTAATAATTAGCAATGTTGAGCATCTTTTCATGTGTCTGTTAGCTATCTATATGTCTTCTTTGGAAAAATGCCTATTTAGGTCTTCTGTCTATTTTTTGATGGAGTTGTGTGGGTTTTTTTGTTTTTGTTTTGATGTTGAGTTGTATGAGCTGTTTATATATTTTTGGATATTAACCCCTTGTCAGTCATATCATTTGCAAACATTTTCTCCCAGTCTATAGGTTGTCTCTTTGTTTTGTCAATAGTCTCCTTTGCAGTGCAAAAGCTTTTAAGTTTAATTAGGTCCCATTTATTTATTTTTGCTTTTATTTCTTTTGCCTTAGGGGACAGATCCAAAAAAATAATGCTGTGGTTTATATCAAAGAGTGTTCTGCCTATGTTGTCTTCTGGGAGGTTTATGGTTTCAGGTCTTACACTTAGGTCTTTAATCCATTTTGAGTTTATTTTTGTATATAGTGTGAGGAAATGTTCTAACTTCATTCTTTTACATGTAGCTGTCCAATTTTCCCAGCACCACTTATTGAAGAGACTGTCTTTTCTCTGTTGTATATTTTTGCCTCCTTTGTTGTAGATTAATTGACCATACATACATGGTTTACTTCTGGGCTCTCTATTTTGTTCCATTGATCTGTGTGTCTGTTTTTGTGCCAGTGCTATACTGTTTTGATTACTGTAGCTTTGTAGTATAGTCTTAAGTCCGGGCGGGTGATACCTTCAGTTTTGTTCTTTTTTTCTCAAGATTGTTTTTATCTACAAAGTACTCCGGAAGTTGTATTCTAAAGGGGCGAGTGCTCCTTCTGGTACAAAATGATTTTCTACAGTGTGTAATTAGAAATAAAAAGTTATTAAACAGATTTTTTTTAATGATTTTGTTTTGCAGATGTAAAGGACAAACTGCATCTGAAATGGATATGTTGGAGAGGCTGGGATGTAAGGAGCTAGATATTCATGTATCCTGCCAGACTGTGTAGACTGTTGGGTGTGGTGAGTGCTACATGTTTTATACTTAGACGTGAAGTCCATTTGTATGCCCAGACCAGATGTTACCAGAACATTCTCTTTCCTAATGCTGGCTAGTGACTAGAATGTTGCTTAGGTGATAATTATAAGAGCCCCTGCTGAGCCCTCCCAGAAGGAGAGACACCGTACATTGTTTTAAACAATATAATTGAGGATGGGAGTTTGGCTGTATTTGGGAAGCCAGAAGCTCTCATGGGAGAAGCTGTGTCGTGCTACAACTTGATGAGGACTGCTTCTCAGGCTGAGCTTGGAGAGGCAGCAGATGGTCTGCCTGTGCTATATCAGGGTCAGTTACACTCTCAATCAGCTTTCAGAAAGAACTGAGCTGCCATTGATGTTAACTGCTATGATATCAGCTGCCTGAGCTGAGTTTTAATGATACATGCAAGGCATTTATCATGGAAATAGATTTCTACTCCACATCACTCTTAATAGTAGTGAGCTTTGAGCACTGGGAATTTTTGAGTACTTACTCTGTGCACTATAATAGGTATTTGTGGGTACAGCACAACCTGATTTATATCTTACTGTAACCTTATGTGGAAGTACTATCTTATCTCCATGTCACAGAAGGGAAAATGCTGAGACTCAGAGATATTTAGTTTCTTGCTCACAGTCACAGGATAATTAAATAGCAAATCTGTGTTTCCATCCCAAACCTGTCCAGCTCAAAAGCCTGAGCACCAGCCTCAAGATGAAACAGCTTTGGCTTCTCCTACAAGCTTCCTCACTTATTCACCCAGTTCATAAATATTTATTGAACCGGTACTGGGCTAAATGCTCAGAATAGAGCAGTAAATCAAAAAGACATGGTCTCTCTCAATATGAAAAATACATGTTAATAGGGATGACTACAATTAAGTGAAAATTACATAAGTAACCATTTAAATTCATTTGTGACAAGGGCTATGATGAAAAGAGCAGGGTGCTCTAAAAGGATCGGGGAGGAGAATATGGTATCAGAGGTGTCCCTGAGAAGGAAGCACCTAAGCTGGGAGCTAAACCTAGGTAGACAGCCTTAAAACAAGGGCAGAGAGCATACCATGCAGAGGAGTAATGTGGGTACAGGCCCAGAGAGAGGAAATGGCTGGTGGAGAATCAGAAACCAGAAGAGGGAAGGCCAATGTCGCTGGATCAAACAGAGCCCGGCAGAGTGGTGAGAGAGGAACTTGAGGAAGCAAGCAGGGCTGCGCTCAGGGAGAGCCTAGACTCCACAAAAGTGGTAGGGAAAAGCACAGAACAGTTTCCTGACTATGCCTACTGTCATATTCTGGAAGGTTGAAAGCTGCTGAGGGTTCTGGTTTGCTTTTTAAAATAACTTTAAAAACATAATCATTGACAGTGCATTAACTCTTCGTGGCAAGGCATCTTCCATAGGACTAGCCTGTTTTATCCTTCCTTATAGAAGTTCATGCAGAATCAAGTGCTCAAAACGTCATCAATAGTTGGGAAATCAATTAAGGCAGATTTTCCAGAATAGTGAGTTAAGAAACATAATTTGTAGTTTATTAAATAGACTGCATATATGAGCTATGCCACTTGAGATGATCAAATTACAAATAATTGGAATATAATTAAATACTTTAAAAATTAAAACTATAGTAATGTAGTTTACTTTTCTCTGAGGCTTCTGGTCAAATATAGCATCCATTGTATTATCTCCTTCAGCTTCTCCCAACTTCCCCCCAAAACCACAGCTGATGGCATGAGAAAACAAAACCTATCAAATAAATGAAACATTTACCTGAAATTAAAAACACAAATTTCTGGAAATCTTGAAATCTGAAAACCCTCCAGTTAATAATTGTTCATTGAACATCTACTAGGTACTGTTTTAAGCACTTCACGTATTAAGTGCTTTCTATGCTTTATAATCCTTCCAACAACCGTGCCAGCTAGGACTTTTAAATTTAAATTTTAAATGAAGTTAAATGCTGATAATTTAAGTAACTTGTCCAAGATCACACAGCTCATCAGGGATGGACCTGGACTCTGGAGCCTGTGCCTTTAACCACAAAGCCTCATGGCTTCTCCCCTTGAGAGACCCAAGGTGTCAGTGAAGATCCCCTAAACAGAGGCACCAAAGACTTTTTTTTTGGCCCCACTTGCTAATCTCACCTATTCTTAGTGAGTACTATTGTCACTGATCCCTAAATAAATGCTAACTTATTCTCTGGAGAGTCAGAGTTGTACACGTGTGAGTACCAACTATTGCTAACCGGTCTTTCCCTTTCCTTTCCTCCATCCTGCCATTTCTGGAAAGAGCTGGCTCACCCTCTTCTCTGAAGGGTTGCAGGCCAAATGTGGCCTGCAAGCTTCCCAACTGAGGCTCAAGCACTACCCCACCAAGTGGCCTCATTTCATATATAACATTTCTCTGTGCTGAGTCCAGATGCTGGGTAAATCCCATCTGTTCTCATAACTGGGTCACCTTTTCTGCAGAGAATGGAACAGAGTATGTGGGGCTGAGTCCTGACTGGTCTCATCCAGTAGGTGAGGCAGACTGGAGGATGCCAGGATGTTTCAGGTGTTGAGAGAAAGCTGGGCGGACAGAATACAAGATGGTTCCAGAGCGGAGATATCTTACTTAGGTGTATTCACGTCACAGGTGTTTTCCTGTAGGTATGCAAACGATCCTGCAAGGCGGGCCAGTTGAGGAAGAGAAGTGGAGTGTACCCCTGAGCTCTGGTCTGTGTCTTGTGCCCCAGCCCACACCTGAGATTCTGTAATGGCTGCACCGTTTTCCTGACCTGGTCAGCGTTAACACCTGGGAAGTAAGTCAGACGAGTACATAACCATCACAATATAATGTTGTCTCTGTTACATGAGGGACATTCAGAGATGCAGAATTCGAATGAAAAAGTATTAACTCTCTGTGGGTAACTCCAGAAAACTTCCACAAAGGAAAGTATTGATATTAGAGGAGAGAGGGCTTTTTGTGGTCAGACTGATGGGGGAAGGCAGACACGGGGGAGAGAAAATGTTTTATAGACGTGAAAGGATATAACTTAGGGAGTTGAACAGACATGGTATTGTTGATATAAATTAATCTGTTGGTACAGGTAGTATGAGATATTTTGTGGTGAGCCTTCCTTGTGGTCACTGCATATGTTCCTTGGATGGCAAAGAGACATGGTTTTAAGAGCACACAGGAGGCATGGACGTATATACACTACCAAATGTAAAATAGATAACTAGGGGGAAACAGCCGCATAGCACAGGGACATCAGCTGGGTGCTTTGTGACCACCTACAGGGGTGGGATAGGGAGGGTGGGAGGGAGGGAGATGCAAGAGGGAAGAGATATGGGGACATATGTATATGTATAACTGATTCACTTTGTTATAAAGCAGAAACTGACACACCATTGTAAATCAATTTATACTCTATAATAAAGATGTTAAAAAAAAAAAAGAACACACAGGAGATCCTGAACCGCCAAAAAACTCGGGGTGTGGTCCTTTCCCCAGTATCCGCTCAGAGCCTATTCTCTTCCCAGTCTCACGTGGTAGAAAACCAGGGATTATAAAGTCAAGAGATTATTAGCCTATGACCATGCTTATTCTTTAACAAGAAACAAAATTAACTTGATAGCATTCTTGTCAAGGATATATTCTTTCTAACTTGGGTTAATAGCATTCTCAGCCCCTTGGATGTGGTCACCTCAGTCTCCTTCACACCTCACCCAATGAGCTGCATTCTCGCCAAGGTTATTTGTGACTGCCTCATTGCTAAATCCAGGGATTCCTGTCAACCCTTATGGTACTGTGTGCTCTGCAGCCTTTGTCACTCTTAACACTTTCCATCTTTCTTTGAAATGATCCTGGCATTTTCCCTCCTTTGCCGTTCACGGCACTCTATCTCCAGGCTTTGTGGCAGATGCCTATCTGTTTGCATTTCTAGCACCCTTTTTTTTTTTTTCCTCCTGAGAATAGTTCCTCCTTCTCCAAACCCCATCAACACAGTTGCAGTGGGAGCGGTGTGGCTCTAGCCCAAGTGGACTGGTCCAGTGGTGGGAGTTTGACCCAAGTGGGACCCATCATCATTCTTTGTATTGGAGAGAGAGCACAGGCACTGGGGGAAGCAGTTTTGGGGTGGCTTTGATAAATAGTCTCTCATTAGATATCTGAATTCCCAGATACAAATGGCAGGAACTGATGGCAGTAGAGAAATGGGCCCTTAATGATGCAATGAAAGATAGAGCAGACGCAGAGAGAGGAGAGACTGAGATAAATAACTGCTGATGTTTGATACTTGGGCTTGCTCCTCATTGTGAGCCCTTGGTTTCTTACTCCCAGAGCTAGCAAAGGAGGGACAAGGGCGCTTTGAGTCAGGGCAGCATGGACAATGGGAAAAGCCTAGTGTCACTGCAGTGATGTCACCTAAGGATTTGTGGAGGAAATCCTTGAAGGTGAGTCGAGGTACTCTTTGCAGAAAAGTTAGAACGAACCCAAGGCAAATAGAAACAGCAGATGTCCTCCACAGAGGAGCCTTGCTCAGATCTTTTCTTTTTTGTAATATTAATCAATATGTTTATTGAGAGCCTAATCAAGAAGAAAACTTTTAATGAAGCTTTAGAACATTTGCAGAAATATAAAATAAAGCTAATTAATATTCAGTTAAGGCAATAAATCTTTTAAAGAGAATCATCCTTGTTGAGGACTGGCTCACCATTCAAAATGAAAGATGATTTATCACTCAGGTTCTATTCGAGTATTTCCATAAAATAAGACCATTCAAGTGGTTTGTTCAACATTTTAAGTTGATTGATTTATACTTGTAGCCATAAAACAGCACTACGCCCTAAAGTTGGACTAAACCTACCATGTAACTTTGTAAATCAGGGGCTCAAACTCTCAACACAGTCCAGTCAGCTGTGCCAAGAGATGACCTACTTAGCTTGCATGATATGTTTAAGAACTTTTGTATTTGAATTCCTTTAGTGTGCTTTTACTCTCTAGTTGCTTCTAGAACCTACTACACCCTACTGTGATTACACTAGTTTCCTTCAATCAGTTGAGTTACCAGTCTATCCTCTGAAGGCTTTTTTTTTTTTTAGCTTTTGTAGAAATTGTAAAATACTGGCATAAATGAATAGACTGGGGCTCATACATGTTATGCAAATTATACATGGCCACATAGGAAATGAGAGGTGGAAGAAATGTCAAATTGAAACTGCTTTCCGCAATGCCTGCACTCTCTCCAATGCAACAAGGATTTTCCAACACCTTTATTTTTCTTCATTGTTTTCTTTTCCTTTCTCCTCCTTCTTTCTCCTCTTCTTTCTCCTCTTCCTTTTTCTCCTTCTCCCCCTCTTTTTCTTCTTGACAGAATAATTTTTTTAAAAATGAAACTCTTATCCAGAGATTTAACATATAAGCAGATCTTCTCTGAAAGAAATGAGAGTTGAAGATAAAGCCTCACTCTCTTCTCTGGCAAGTTCTTGGTCTTGATTAGTAGAAAAAACCACGTGGGTTGCTTTCTAGCCAATTGATCAATTTCTAATCAATCAATAGCATCTCTGTTGTATTCTGACGATCAAGTGACACACTGTATAACACTGAAATATATAAATATCCAACACAAAATATAATCAAATGTCTTTACCAAATTGATAGGCAAGAAATGAGGTAGCAGTTACATTTTCAATTTGCATCTTTCTAATTATCAGTATGAGAGAATGTAGTTTATTCTGAACATTTATACATTTTATCTTTAAATTATCCATTTTTGTCATTTACTTATGCTTCTGTTGGTTTCTTTGCCTTTTATCTTTTGGTGCAAAGGAGCACATTAAAGAGTGTAGCCATGAATGCTTTATGTATTATATATGTTGCAAATCATTTTCCTTGAGCCATGCTGTCTTTTAACCTTGTTTATAGAATGTTTTAAACTCAATTGAATAAAGAGGGAGAGGTCATAGTTGAAGGGGTAGAAATATCACTGCTTTTGTGTCCAAGGAAGATCTGGATTTAAATCCTGACTCCTGCCTTCACTGTCTGACCTTTTGGAAGTAGTCTAACTCTCTTTGAGACTATTTCTCTTAAACCAAGAAGGTCGATATTATCTGACTAGTGTAGTTTTGAGAGGGTTAAATGAGATAACACAACCAAAAGCACTGTGCAGTTATCAAAGTGCCATTCAAATTTAAGTGGCCCATTGTGATTACACGCATGCTCTTTGATAGCACTTGGTGTGTTCCTCAGCCTGAAATAGACATAACCGCTGTCTTTCCTACAAGCAAAATATTCCACATTTAAAACATGGGTGATCTTAAGCACTAAACCTCAGGTCATTGTTTGCAGTCTTGTCTTTTTCCATAACTGAAAGCATATATACAGATTGAGGGGCTTGCTTAACTTTTTGCCTTTTGTTGAAATAAGAATAGCCTTTTGTGTGAAATGACCCACTCATTTAATGAACTCTGTTCTTCAGTCTAAAATGCACTTTGTATCAGTCTATTTGTCTGTTTGTTACCAAAAATCCATTCCTTTTATCTCCTCTGCTCTGTATTTCAGAGGATTATATTTTTCAAGCTTCCTTGCCTGCTGGCTTTGTTAACCACATCTTCTGTAATTAAAAAACAAAACAAAACTTCACTTGGAATATATACAATCTATTTTGTCAAATTTGTAGCCTCTAGTTTCTTTTTTAAAATATTCATTAGGAAAGATTTTACCTTATATAAGAATATGAAAATATTCTCTATGTTTTATAGTATATTTTATAGCATTGAAAAGTTATGTTATCTGTCTAGAATCTGTTTCTATGTATGGTGTGAGATATTTATATTTTGATCCCAAGTGAATAGTGGTGGGTTGTCCCAATACCATTTTTTGAATAACCAAATAATCTATTCCTTTCTCATCTATTTGAAAAGCCACTTTCTGCACATATTAAATTGGCATATATACATTGACTGTCTTCTTCTGTTTCAATGACCTATTCATCTATTTCTATGCATTTTTGCACCTTTTCTGTTACCAATAAATTCAGATTTCTTCTTTTTGAGGCTCTGAAGCACGTTAAGTGATACTAAAAACTTGTTCCATCATCAAGTTCCACCATCAAACCTTTGGCACTGCTACTACTGTGGTATTAATACTCATTTAGTTACTACATAACTTTATAGTAACTCCTAATATCTGAGAGAATATGTGTGCCCTTACCCACTTCAGATTTGGCCAGAGAGAAGAATGAAAATCGTTCCACATACAAGCAGCTGATTTTCACAGAACCTGCCCGGTTAGATTCTATGCCTTTTCCACCACTGTGTATTAGAGCAAATAAAATATTTTTATTCCCAGATCACTGGCCCATGGTGATTTACAAACAAACCTGATGGAGAGGGATGGGAATCATCTGGAAATACTGAACTTTGAACCAGATAGGCATGGGTTATCTCCTTCTATAGGGGGAAGGATAAAATGAATATTTCATGATGAGAAGGGTACGGTGTTTCAGATAAGACACTGTGCATTCATCAATGTCCTTTTCTTACTTTTCCTGGGTTCAAAGCTACCCTGCATTTTCCACTCTTCTTTGCACCTTGTTGTGACTGATGAGCTATTTTCCAGCCAAAAAAATGTGAGCAGAAATGATAGATGACACTCGATAATCAACATTCTCATTTTGGATTTTATGTGAACAAGAAATTAACTTCTATCAGGTTTGAGCCATGAAACATTTTAGGGTTTGTTATGGTAGCTAGCACTCAGGTATGATTTTCATTTTAGTTTTTTTGATTAGGATTTGGTTTATTTCTAGGATTTGAAGAGCAAGGCATTTGATTAGTTATGGACTTAACTAAATATATACTGTCTCTCCTTCATTCTCTCTTTTTTTCTGGACCCCAGTTGCATGTATGTTGGTCCTTATCAGTCTGTCTACCACTGGGTCTCAATCTGTCTTTCATGTGCTTAATTGCTGTGTTGCCTTTGGCTTATTTCTTGAAATCAATCTTTTCTTTCACTATTTCTCTATCCAGTTATGTCGATTCTGTGTTTTAACCTATTCACTGAGTTTTTCATTTAAATGAGTATAATTTTTAATTTTCAGAACGTGTTTGATTTGGTTCATTTTTCACATACTCATGTTCTTCATAAATAGCATCTTCTTTTACATATTTTAGATTCTCTTTTATTTCTTTAAACATTTTAAGTAAAAGTCTCATGTACTGTATCTAATTTTTCCTCTGTCTAAACTCCTTGGAGATTTAATTCTGTTGATTGTTGTTTCAGCTTACTTTAGCTTTTAATGACTTCTTTCTGTGCATGAGCTCATTTTCACCAGGTATTTATTAGTGACAAAGTTGAGAAGGCTGGCTTCTTTTTTCTCCTGAAAAGGATGTCAAGAACCTGGAACCTCTTTAAGTTAACATCCAGAATTGGTACTTTCTGGAACATTCAAATAAATTTAATCCCCTTACCTGTGTATGGGCAAAACTGAAATTATGACTTTTTGCTTTTGGTTAGAGCAATCAAAGTTTTGTGTTACCTTTCTTTGAAAACAAGTATCTTTACCTGACAGTATAACCTTCTGAGGGATTTATATGGTGGATTCAATCTAACTCCCACCTATATTCACCTAAGACCCTTTCTCCTAAAGATCTTGAGGTTGTTAAGAGCCAAACCTGGTTTTATTATAACTGGAAAATGCCCTTAGTACAGCCAGGTCTTGAGTTGTAGCTTGTGATCCCAATTACTAGATGTCAGACTATAAAGGTTTCTCTAACATTCTTGAAAATTCAGCTAGGCAAGTAAAGTAATCTTTATTGAATTTTATCTGCTATTTCCAGGTCGTTTTAAATGAGAGGATTTTCATAAAATATAATCAACAACGTTGCTAGACACAGTTTATGTTTTCTCTTTATTAAGCTTTATTTCATTAAGTTACAATGGATTTTTTTTCCTTTACCCTGAGTTTTGTTAGATTGATCTTTTTCCGTTGTCCTCATGGATTGGACTTTCTAGTTCACGCATCTGTTCTACTAGTTATTACATTAACTTTTAAGCAGACACATTTGTCAAAACTGGATTGCTAACCATAGCCCAACCCTAGAGTCCCTTAGAACAGGCGAAAACTCTAGTAGGATTTGAATTCTCTCTCTCTCTCTTTTTCTTTTTTTAAAATTTTGTAATCTGTCAGTTTTATTCTTTGGTCTTATAGCTTTGAAATGGGTATTTTGTTTTACATTCCTTTCTTTTATATATTCTTTTCCATTATGGTTTATCGCAGGATACCCTGTGCTATATAGTAGGACCTTGTTGTTTAGCCATCCTATATATAATAGTTTGCATCTGCCCATCCCACACTCCCAGTCCTTCCCCCGCCCCCCAGCCACAAGTCTGTTCTCTGTCTGTGAGTCTGTTTCTGTTTTGTAAGTAGGTTCATTTGTGCCATATTTTAGATTCTACATAGAAGGGTTATCATATGGTATTTGCCTTTCTCTTTCTGACTTACTTCACTTAGTATGATAATCTCTAGTTGCATCCATGTTGCTGCAAATGGTATTATTTCATTCTTTTTTATGGCTGAGTAGTATTCCATTGTACTGTATATATGTACCACATCTTCTTTATCCATTCATCTGTTGATGGACATTTAGGTTGTTTCCATGTTTTGGCTATTGTGAATAGTGCTGCTGTGAACATAGAGGTACATGTATCTTTTTGAGTTATAGTGTATGCCCAGGAGTGGGATTGCTGGATCATATGGTAATTCTATTTTTAGTTTTCTGAAGAACCTCCACACTGTTTTCCATAGGATTTGAATTCTTCTCTTCCTCTTGGACCCTAATTTTTTGGGACTAGAACACTTTATTTATTTATTTATTTATTTATTATTTTTTTTTTTTTTGCGGTACGCGGGCCTCTCACTGGTGTGGCCTCTCCCGTTGCGGAGCACAGGCTCCGGACGCGCAGGCTCAGCGGCCATGGCTCACCGCCCTAGCCGCTCCACGACATGTGGGATCTTCCCGGACCGGGGCACGAACCTGTGTCCCCTGCATCGGCAGGGGGACTCTCAACCACTGCGCCACCAGGGAAGCCCTAGAACACTTATTTAACAGCTGGATTAGGTTCCATAGCATTATTACCTATGACTATTTAAAGTTAACTACTTTTGTCATTATGTATCCTCCACATACTAAGATTCATTTCTCAGTTTGCAAGGATATGTTAGTGAATACATTTTGTGAAAAAAGAAGTGTAAGTAAAATATAGCTTTTTTCCATTGATGTCTAAAAAGTCTATTTTTTCTCATAGTTGGATCAAAGTTTTGATAGGGATAGGGTTTTTTTAGTTCAAAAATCCTTCATTCTTATTTGCTACTTTCTAGAATTCAGCGTTTGAGATGAGAAGTTGGATGTCAGTCGGAATCTTAAAAGGATATTGGCGACTGTAGATCTAACCTCCATGTCTTCTGCTTAGTATCTTTCAACTCTTATTGCTTTGAAATTTTAAACTGTACCTTGGGATCATTCTTCAGCTTTATCTTCCCAATCACAAAAATAATCTTTATCCATGACAATTTTGCTATCCAACCTTTGTGTTATTATTGTATTTTTAATCTTAGTAATCATGTTTTTAATTTAAAGAAACAATTACTTTCTATTTTTCAGAGCATCCTTTCATTCTATGAAAATATGAATACAAGACAGTTAAAAAAATCTTCCTGTATTCAGTGCTAACTCTGATTCCGCTAGTGTAAGTTATCCTGTTTGTTGATTTTGATTTCTCCCTTTCATGGTGTTAAATTTTTTTAATTATTTTTTTCCTGCAATGTCTGATGGTTTTTTTCCTTGCTCATTTCTATATATTAATACACTTATAGATTTAGCTGTGATCATTGTTCATGAAAATTTCCTTGGCACATATGACAGTAGTTATTGCCACAATGATGAGTGCTGAGACCAGCTCTGTCCAGTGGACAGGAAGGTAAAAGTAGGCAGGCTGTACCTTAAAGGTGCAGAGAGAACCTATGTGGACAATGTAAGTGGCCCTGTCCCCCATAGGGGGGACAAAAGTCTGAAGTCACCCCTTTATAGACCCTTTGTCTGAATTCCTACAGTCAGTAAAAAGTGGCCCTGCAGATTTTATCCAGTTGGAAAATATAACAGACAGCAGGCCTGAAAGCAGGGACCTGCAGTAACTATTTTGTAATCCTTTAATTACACATTAAAAAAAGCCCACACTCTGTTCTAGCTCCTTTGCTCTTGCTCTCTGTGACCTTGTTTTTGAGGGTCTCTTTTGGACAAACTTAATTTTTCAGAGGTTCTCTCATCTGTTTCATAAGTTTCAAGGTTCCTCAGACATATTAGGTATGGTGATCAATATTATTGTATTAGCTTAATATTGTCCAGAAATACTCTATATTTCTTTGCTTTTGAAGACATTCTTAATATTGTAGCATTACCTTTTTTCCCCTACATCAGAGAAATTTTGTCATTTTCATGAGATTTTGAGAGAAAGAAGAGGGAAATTTTTATGCTCAGTGAGTCATTTAAATAAGAATTCAGATTCTCTTTTTTCCTTTCATTTTTTTTAATTTCAGAAAGTTCACCATCAACAGTCTGGGTAGACTTCTTTAATAAAAATTTTCAGTGTGAAGCCTCAATCCTCAACTCAGTAAAATTTCTCTTTTTTTTCTTTATTTATTGCTTATTCATCTATTCTATAGTCCTTTCCTTGAATGTGTGTGTCTTTCTCCATAAATACTCTTGTGTTCATAGATTCTGTCCTTGAACTTGCATTTATCTCCTTATCCTTTTCTGTTGGGCTCCACTTGATATTTTACAAACTCGATTTTTTAATCCACCCTTTGTCTTCCACAATTTCTTTGTCTTTCCACAGTTTTCTGGGCTTCCACAGAATATCACAGTTTCTGATATTCCCAACCTTCATTGACTTTACACTTTTTGGTAATCTAATTTTTCATCTTAAAACAATATTTTCTCATTGTTCATTTACTTCTTTTCACACATTTATTTTAATCTCAGATCTTGATAAGTATATGAAGTAAACTATTTCCTGAAGGTATTTCTTAGAATACCTTCAGGACCTTAGAACACCTCTTCTTAGAATAATCTGTCTTAGAAGGAAACATTTATTCTTATTCCTCAGTTTAAAAAAAAAAAAATATATATATATATATATATATATATTTTTTTTT
>NW_020173036.1:1543191-1560376 GCF_003031525.2 Neophocaena asiaeorientalis asiaeorientalis | reverse complement strand
ATATATTTTTTTTTCTGTTTGCTCTCATTAAAGAGGGAGCTCCATGTCTGTCTAATATTGGGAATCAAGATGGGCATGGTTAGAGACCACGAAGAGCACTGTTCAGATTTCTAGGGCTGGATGAGTGAGAAGAACATGTTTACATTTGCTGACTTTTCTTTTTTGCATGGATGTGTAGTGGTCCAAGCACAAGAGGTAAATGTACTTGCACACTCTGAAGGTACAGAAGGCCTCTTCTCTGGCTTTCTTTTTCTCTGGATTTCTTTTTTTCTCTCTCTCTTGTTTTTATCTTTGCTTTTTTTATGATAGCTTAGAGATATCTGATTAGTATATGCATTTTTTAAGGAGAAGGTCATCCCTCATTTGCAGCCAGTTAGAGCAGGACCTCCTCCCTTCTTTAGAGCAATGTTCGCAAGAACAGGTCTGCTGTGCTGGTTACCACTCGCCCTTGTAGGACTGCGTTTGAACTGAGCCAGTTATGCAATGGCCGAAGGTTGCCTTCAGGTCCTGTTTCTTGAAATTTGGAATTGATGTTGGGGATTTGCTGGAGGAAGTCCACCCACTCCTAAGCACAGCCGGCTCTGTTGGAGACCGTTGGCCCTTCCTTTTATCCAGAGCTTTTATGCTCTAGTTCACAGAGCCTTTGAATTTTTCTTTTGCCTTTGGGTGCCATGTTTCCTTAGTTTCATGTGGTGATACATGTTTCTACCAATTTTATATTTCATTATTCATTTTAGTGGGGTTGTTAGAGAGGCAAGTTAAATGTGTGGTTTTAAATTTCATTTGAACTGAAAGTCCTACTGATTTTGTGTTCAGCCATTTCAGACCTGCTCTTTTTTTATGCTCTAACATGGATGTTAATTCTGTTTTTTGGTTGTGTAGATGCCTTGTAACTCCTTCTGTGATCATCCACCTCTCTGTAAAGCTCATCTTTTTCATTCCTTATTGCATTCTGTTGAATTTCCATCTCTATATTTCATTGGCTTAAGGTTTTCTACTCTTGTTTCACTGAGGATATGTCTTTTTCTATTTTATTGAAGATGCCAAGATATTTTGGGCGTTGTATCCTCAACCAGTGTTTTCCTTATCCTTCCCAGAACTTTGCTATACCTCTGAATGTTTTGACTGTGCTCTTCTTATTTTACACTATGGTATATTATTATGTGCCATATAATTTATCTTTCATGATGAGACAATTTTGAAGGAGAAAGAGGGTACCTAGATGTCAAATAATATCATTTAAAATATCTCTGAATTAATAGACATTGGTTTTATTATATTGGATACCCATACCATAGTTCTGATGCAGAAATCCTAAACATAATATTAGTGAATCAAATTCAATGATATATTAAAAAGATAACCTATCATGACCTGGTAAGGCTTATCTGGATCTGTAATGCTGAGTTAACATTTGAAAATCAATAATGTTACTGACACACAAAAAGAAAGGAGAAAAACCATGTGATCACTATGACATGTAGAAAAAGCATTTGGTGAAATTCTATAACCATTTATGTTTAAAAAATAAATAGCGAACTAGTATGAGTACTTCTAAAATATCTACAGTAAACATATTTATTTTTTAAATACTGAGTTTTCTTTGTAAGTTAAAAAATGAAACGAAGGTCTCATCACTTTTGTTCAACTCTGTATTGGATATCCTAGCCAGTGCAATCCAGTCAAAGTACTAAGTTTAATAGTGGATTCCAACACTTCTTAGCAATTTTTGACTTCTTGTTCCCATGCAGCAAGAAAAAGTACTATGGCCCCATAGTAAAAAGTAAATTTTGATAAAAAATTAAGCTAAAGGCTTGTCATCAGCTTTTGTAAGAGATGGAATTTCAGCACTTTTTTTTTTTAATGAAATTTGCTCTTACTTTTGTTGTTCACTACTGCCAAAGGGCTTACTGCTTAAGCATTGCAAAAACAATAAAGTAAATGCATACTTTCAGATTTATAACATATAATAAATAAAATCACAGTAGCAACAACCCTCAGAGAATTACCTTGTATTCCCTTCACTCTATGACAGGACTGCTTAGGTTTTATTTTCTACATGTATTTCATGTACATCTAATCTATAATTTACTACATTTTCTTCTAAACCTTCTGACTGGCAGCCCAGCAATTTCACGTGTCTGACAGAAAGAGTCACAATGAACTTGTGCACTAAGCAGCTAGCTGGGAAAGCAGCATCAAATCCTGAGAGAGAAACAATTAGCTGAAACTGGCCACTCCTCTCTGAGCACAATTTGTTGTATTAACAAACTTCCCACAGGAATCATTGAAAGGGAGGGTTTACTTTAATTGAACTGGGGGGAGTTAGGAAGGGAGGGATGGTCCTCCTTCCTGGCCATCTTGCAGATTTCTCATTTTAACAAGGAGTTAAAATACCTTTGTGCATTATTTTATACTGGTTGCTATGGAGATTACAACATACAATCTTAAATTTTCAAATTCTACCTGGAATTTATATAGTATTACTTCATGTAAAATATACAAGCTCTGCAACCATGTAGGCTTTTTAATCTTTTCACCTCCTTTTTCATATAGTTGTTATATGTATTGCATCCACTTACACAAGTAAGATGATTTACATTTTTATGTATTTTTTTGCAGCATATATATTTGTAAAGAAGCTAAGAGAAAAAAATAATCTTTTATGTTTACCATTTCAAATGCTTTTCATTTATTTCTGAAGAGTCTAGTTTTCACTCATGCTGAAAAATTTCCTGTGAACATTTCTTGTGCTACAAAGTCTGGTGACAATGAATTACTCTATTTTTCCTTTAACTACAAGTGTTTTTATTTTCCCTTCATTTATTAAGCTATCTGCTGCTTACAGAATTCTGGGTTGACTGATGTCTTTTTTTCTTAGTCTTTTGTTTGTTTGTTTGTTTGTTTTGTTTTTTTGCGGTACGCGGGCCTCTCACTGTTGTGGCCTCTCCCATTGCGGAGCACAGGCTCCGGACGCGCAGGCTCAGCGGCCTTGGCTCACGGGCCCAGCCACTCCGCGCCATGTGGGATCCTCCTGGACCGGGGCACGAACCCGTGTCCCCTGCATCGGCAGGCGGACTCTCAACCACTGCGCCACCAGGGAAGCCCTTTCTTATTATTTTTAAAGATGTTATTCACCATCTTTTGACCTCCCCTGTTTCTAAGCAGAAGTCTGTTGTCATCCAAATTATTATTTCCCTGTATGTAATGTGTTGATATTCACTGGTTGCTTTCAAACTTTTTCTCTTTGTACTGTGTTTTAGCAATTTGATTATGATGTGCCTAGGTGTGGTTCTCCTCAAACGTATCATGTTTGGTGTTTACTGAGCTGCTCAAATCTGTATATTTGTTTTTGAACAAATTTGGCAAGTTTTTGACATTAATTCTTTAAATATTTTTCTCCCTCTTCTCTCTCCCTCTCTTCTGAACCTTTTGAAATTTTCCTCAGGATTCCCAGACTGTTTAACTTATTTTGATACTTTTCTTTCTTGTCTTTAGATTCTATGATTTATATTAATCCATCTTTGCGTTCACTGATTCTTCCCTTTTCATTGCTACACTTATTAAACCCATCTGTTGAAAAATTTACTTCACATATTAAATTTTTCAGGTCTTGATGGTCCAACTTTTAAAATTTTTTTATTATCTGTTTCTTTGCTGACATTTATTATCTTTTCAATTTAAGTGTGTTGTCTGTGTATTTTACTTTATTTCAGTGTGCATACTTGTAATAGACTTCTTAATGTCCTTATCTGATATTGCTAGCATCTATATCATCTCAAGATTGGCATCTGTTGCATATCTTTCTTCTTGTTTTTCATATGCCAAGTAACTTTGGATTGCATCTTGGATTCATAACATTTTGAATGTTATGTTGTGAGGATTCTGGATTCTCATATTTCCCCAGAGGTTGTTGATTTTTTTAAGCAGGTAATTGACTTGTTAGACTCAAATCCAGCTGATCATCTGTGGTGAGCAGTGGTCCAAATGCCAGTTCAGTTCTTTGAGCTCAAGTTCAAGCTACTTTCAGTTTACCTCACATATATGTGATTTAGAAGTCAGTCACAAACTTTCCCAGAGTTTACATATAGAATTAGTGTTCCATAACTGTACTTCTCTTTTGATCTTTCATTTCTAGTGTTTCTGTCTCTTTTTCTGCTCATCCTTGTAGTGCCAGGGTTCTCTCCACTGAATAAGAAAACTAGTGGATTTTCTATCAGAGTTGTAGTTGCCTGGAGCAATTGTGATCACCGTAACTATGGCTGCCCTTGATGTAAAATGTAAGAGAGAGAGAGTAGAAAGGAGGGAAGGAGGGGAAAGAAGGAAGGAAGGAAGGAAGAAAAAAGTAGAAAGAGGGAACGACAGAAAGAGAAGGAAAGCAAAAGATAGCACAGGGGGAAAAAAGGTGGGGAGGAACTCACTCCCCACTAGACACTGTGTCTAAATTTTGACTCCCCTCTAAATATTATCTGCTTTTGATGACATGATACTATACATAGAGAATCCTAAAGATGCTACCAGAAAACTACTAGAGCTAATCAATGAATTTGGTAAAGTAGCAGGATACAAAATCAATGCACAGAAGTCTCTTGCATTCCTATACACTAATGATGAAAAATCTGAAAGTGAAATTAAGAAAACACTCCCACTTACCATTGAAACAAAAAGAATAAAATATGTAGGAATAAACCTACCTAAGGAGACAAAAGACCTGTATGCAGAAAATTATAAGACACTGATGAAAGAAATTAAAAACGATACAAATAGATGGAGAGATATACCATGTTCTTGGATTGGAAGAATCAACATTGTGAAAATGACTCTACTACCCAAAGCAATCTACACGTTCAGTGCAATCCCTATCAAACTATTGCTGGCAATTTTCACAGAACTAGAACAAAAAATTTCACAATTTGTATGGAAACACAAAAGACCCCGAATAGCCAAAGCAATCTTGAGAAAGAAAAACGGAGCTGGAGGAATCAGGCTCCCTGACTTCAGAGTATACTACAAAGCTACAGTAATCAAGACACTATGGTACTGGCACAAAAACAGAAATATAGATCAATAGAACAGGATAGAAAGCCCAGAGCTAAACCCACGCACATATGGCCACCTTATCTTTGATAAAGGAGGCAAGAATATACAGTGTAGAAAAGACAGCCTCTTCAACAAGTGGTGCTGGGAACACAGGACAGCTACATGTTAAAGAATGAAATTAGAACACTCCCTAACACACAAAAATAAACTCAAAATGGATTAAAGACCTAAATGTAAGGCCAGATACCATCAAACTCTTAGAGGAAAACATAGGCAGGACACTCCATGACATAAATCACAGCAAGACCCACCTCCTAGAGAAATGGAAATAAAATCAAAAATAAACAAATGGGACCTAATGAGGCTTAAAGCTTTTGCACAGCAAAGGAAACCATAAACCAGATGAAAAGACAGCCCTCAGAATGGGAGAAAATATTTGCAAATTAAGCAACCGACAAAGGATTAATCTCCAAAACATGCAAGCAACTCATGTAGCTCAATATCAAAAACACAAAAAAACCAATCCAAAAATGGGCAGAAGACCTAAATAGACATTTCTTCAAAGAAGATATACAGATTGCCAACAAACACATGAAAGAACGCTCTACCTCATTAATCATTAGAGAAATGCAAATCAAAACTACAATGAGATATCATCTCACACCAGTCAGAATGGCCATCATTTAAAAATCTACAAACGATAAATGCTGGAGAGGGTGTGGAGAAAAGGGAACACTCTTGCACTGCTGCTGGAGAACACTATGGAGCTTCCTTAAAGAACTAAAAATAGAACTACCATACGACCTAGCAATTCCACTAGTGGGCATATACCCTGAGAAAACCATAATTCAAAAAGAGTCATGTACCGGAATAGGGGTGGGATAGGGAGGGTGGGAGGGCGGGAGATGCAAGAGGGAAGAGATATGGGGACATATGTATATGTATAACTGATTCACTTTGTTATAAAGCAGAAACTGACACACCATTGTAAAGCAATTATACTCTAATAAAGATGTTTAAAAAATTAAATTAAATTAATAAATATTATCTGCTTTTGTTTAGTCTCCAAAGCCCTCAGAATAGATACTTTGGGTTTTTGTTCTCTTGTTTTGATTTTAAGTTAATTCAGCTTTCATAGCTATCATTTTGGGGTGAATTAGTTTATCAGGAAGTCACTCCTCCTTACTAATGCCATTCCCAGTAAACTGTCACAGCACAGGGACAAAAATCCACACAATCTTCATGGCATAAGTGGTTAGTTGATATTGGATTTCTTACCAATCCCAGGAGGTGGGGCTTACCCAAATTTAAGATTACTTGGGAAAAGCATTTTCTGCTCCCAACTATTTTACCTGCATGTGTGTGAATTTGTGTGTAATAGGATATTGAAATTAAAGTTTTAACTAGGAAACCAAAGCACTAAAGATGTTGCTTGTAAAGTAAATTATACCAGATTAAAAGGCAGGATTTCATAATAAGTGACTGGTAACTGATTTCATGACCCATGGTCACTTTAAACAGTGAATCCTGAAACAAATCTAAGCTATAAAAGATTGAGAGAATGGAGATCAAAATAAGATATCATAATGAAATTTCTTTGGCAAGAACTGACATGTTGCCTGATTTACCTGGTTCCCACCAAGGTGGAGTAGATGGGTGAGGATGCTACTTCCTTCACTTCATCTCACAGAGGACTTGAGATATGTGGGAGACTGGAAAGGGGACTGAATTCTGTGACGGTATATGGAGGGCAGGCAACATAAACTGGCAAACTGCTCTACTTGTAGAGAAGAAGGCAAGTTGTTGCTGCTTCTGGGAATTCCCTTCTGTTGGCAGTTCAAATAGGGATGAGCATTTCCTAGGAACCACATGGATACTCTGTGGGAGAGCCAGCCTGGAGCTATTTTGTGGCTTTCTCAAGAACACTGAGAGGTGATGGAACTTCAATGAGAGTGAATGTGGACCTCTAAAAACAGGGCACTGGGTGAACTGGGTAGTTGAAGGAGTGTGGGAAATTATATGCATCATGCCTTAGCAGGGGAGCCTCCAAATTTCTGCAAAAATACCCAAGAGAGTCACTGTCAACATTGGCCAGGGCTGAAGACCACCAAGACACCTTGTGGATGGGCCAGCTCCAGAAAGAACTTTCCTGTCCTGTTTTCTTCTTCTGTCTCTCTAGAATAAATGATAAAAAAGAGAAGAATCATGGCATCTACTGCCACTCCCAAGTAGCCAGTGTTATTTTTGGAGCTTATGAAGTTTTTTCGGAACTTGACCTTCTAACTTCTTAATTGAGGCTATGCTTGCAAAATTAAGGAACAGGAGAAATTATTATTATCTAAGAGTGAAGCAGTCAGTTACAGAGCCTAACAAATATTGAAATACGGAAGTCAAAAACAGTCTTTTTTTATTATATACTACAATCTGTTCTTGTGCAATGTGCTGACATTATACACATTCATAAAGAGAAAAGGTGAGCAATCGATTTTGTTCCAGGATCCTAGGGAGCAGCAGAAAGAAACTGACATTTGCAGTGCATCTTAACAATGTTGAATAATAAAGAAAGGAAGCAAAATGAGCAAGGTCTAGAGTCCTGAAATTACACAGAGTGTTATAGGCAATGAGGAGAATTACAGTATATAGAGACAGGAGGGTTTTGAGGAGAAGAAAAGTGTATTTGCAAAAGTGGCGTGAAGCCAGCGTATTAAAAATAGTGTGTGCCACATGGATTTACAACAAAATAACGAGGTAGTGGGAAGCTATCATTTTCCTAGTGTCAGAAATTTTTTTGGAGTCTTGTGAAGGTATTTGTGTTTTAGAAAGATGGTCTTGTCAGTCCGTTCGAGGACCGGTTGTAGGCACAAAGACTAGAGGCAGAGGCATGTTTGTAAACAGTCACAGCAGCACCGTTGAGAGGTGATTCTTACCTGGAGCAGGGAAGAGGCAGTGGAGGCGGATTTGCTGGCCTTGGCAGTGAGCGGACGGTAACGATATCCAACCAAGGAGTGCCCAGAGCAACACTCAGATCGTCTGGTGTGAGGTCTTTAGCTGGCTCACAAGACTCATAAAACAAAACTGGTTGAAGGGGGAACTTCAGGTTTGAGCGGGTGGAAAACGAAGCAGACTTTGAAGCTATTAATGTCAGCTCATCTGTAGTCTATCCAGATGCAGATGTTCAGTCAGTGATTAGAAAGAGCTTCCATTGGTTCAGAGTTGGGAAAAGATGGGTATTTACAAGTTTAGTCTTAGGTAGATAGAGACAGACATTGCAAATCACATTAGAGAAAGTGGAAGGAAGAGGACTTGACAAAAAAGAGAAAGAGCTGTCAGAGGTGTAAGAGGCAGGAGAGAGTGACATCATAGGAATTAAGGAAGAAAGGTGAGGTTTTCATAAATGATGGGGTGTTACACTGACGTCAACTTCTGCAGATAAACCAAATAGAATGAGAACTGAAAAGAATCCACTACATTTGATTACTAGTCAGTTGTATTTGGCTTTTGCCTGAATCATTAATAGAGCGGGGGTTCAGGAGTCAAAATGCCACGGAGAGTGAATAAAAGGCAAAAAATTTAAAGCAGTGCATACCACCTTGGCTACCTAAAATATCACTGTGGAAGGGAAGGAGAGAGCTGAAAAGCCATGTGGTTATATATGTGCCAGTTTTAGAATGGAGGAACTGAAATAATGTGAGATGCCAGAGATGATATGAATATGAACTAGTAAGGAAAATACAAAGTAAAAATTAGCTCAGCGGTGCCCTCTGTGACTTCTGCAGTGATTAAGAGCAGCACTGTGGATAATAGCATCTGATATGTTCTTACAAAGTATGTTTCCTTGTCTTTGTGCCCTTTGGCCAACTTTAGTTAAATTAAATCTAGAGATACTACTTGACAATTTTGTAAGAAAAATTGGATAGATAAAATGAAGTGCAAATAATCTGTCTTCAGATGATCTGAAATGTAGTGGTAAATGCTTCTGCTTAGACCTCTGGGCGACTGTATTTCTAAGCTATTTTTTGTTTTTTTTTTCATTTCTTTCATCAGTGTTTTGAAATTTGCAGTGTGCAAATTCTCACCTCCTTGGTTAAGTTTATTCCTAAGTGGTTTATTATTTTTGATACTATTGTAAATGGGATTGTTTTCTTTGTTAAATTTTATTTATTTATTTTTTAATACAGCAGGCTCATATTAGTTATCCATTTTATACATATTAGTGTATACATGTCAATCCCAATCCCCCAATTCATCCCACCACCCCCCGCCACCTTCCCCCCTTGGTGTCCATCCATTTGTTCTCTACACCTGTGTCTTTGTTTCTGTATGGTCTAGTTTTGTTGGTTTGTTTGTAATTTGTGCTTATTCTATTTAGCACTTGGTTTTATATTGATTTATATAGTGGGTTTGAGACCAAACAGATGTGAACTTGAATGGCAGTTTTACTCTATTTAGGTGTATGATCTTGACTAAGAATTAACCTCTCTGAGACTCAGTTTCCTCACCTGTAATGCAGACATAATGCTACCTTGCCTATCTGAGGATTCATGACGATTCAGGGTAAGTGATTCCACAATGATTTGCATTTAGTAGATGCTTAGTAAAACATGATCCAGATTTCCCAAAGGGTGGTCTACAGTACATTTCTCTAAGGACATTTCCAGGGGAACAGTGTTTTCCTCCTCTTGGCAAGTCACATGCTCACTGTTATAGTAAAAGTTTGGAGAGGTCAAGTGATGCAGGCAACTGATTGACTGTGTAGTGAAAGTTTCACAATTACAGGCTATGCTCAGGTGTACAAAAAAGAGAGAAAGGTTTTTAAATGATTAATTTTATTTTTGGTCTCTTATCGTTTTCCTAAGCCCCCTGTATCCTCCTAGATAAATTGTGTGTGTGTGTGTGTGTGTGTGTGTGTGTGTGTGTGTGTGTGAGAGAGAGAGAGAGAGAGAGCGGGAGAGAGGGAGAGAGAGGGCAGTGGTGGTGAAAAATCTCATCATCTAAAGTAATTTCATTCTCTTCCATTTAAAAAAATCACTTTCAAGTTAGCTTGATGTTGTTTTGATAAACTCATAAATATTTAGTCAAATTCAAAGTTCAAACTCCTTACCAGGATTGGTTTTTCTTTTGCTGAAGATTTCTTTGGGTCCTCAGGGAGGTTGGAAAGGGACTACTGCCTTACACAAGGGTGCTTGTGCCATCCTCTGGACTCACGAGCCCTCTGTAGTGATGTCCATCACCCTGCCCAGACACTTGGCATCCAACTAGTATCGGCTGCTCACGTTTGTGGCTGGTGAAATCCATGACCTATTTCTTTTTTAAATCAGAGTTTCCTGGCGACTCTGTGCTAACTTAACCTCACTATGGCTCCTGCTGGCCCTTAAAATCCCTGTATTTAGGTCATATCTTCTAACTAGATGTCCACTGCCACAGGAACTCTTTTTTCTTGCTCACACTGACCCCAGGGAAAGCGCATGGTCTTAGTACCTCGTCACCTCCTCCTGCATCCTGGAAGCACACAGAACTTTGGATTTCATCCATGACGCAAGGGAGCAGAGAGCAGGGGTGCTATCTCTGGTTATCCCTCTTCCTAAGCACACAGTGTGGCTGCTCCCGTGTCATTTCCAGGCCCTCTGTTGAGGGGAATTCCCTCCAAGAATTCCAAACATAGCTTCTCCTTCAACCTCCTTGGAATTTCTGTCACTCTTTCATCTTCTTTTCCTAGAGCTTAGCAACCAAGATTCTTATATCTGATCACCTGATTTCTTTCATTATCCTCCTCTCATTCCCGCCTCCCAGAACCAGAAGAACTTCCAGCTCCCCTTCACTTTTGATGGAAAATAAGAACATCTCTGAGTCAGAGCCTCCATCTTTCCTCCAGTGGTTCCTATGTTCTTGATGGCAGCTACTTTTTCTCTAAAGTAAGAAAAAGCTTTGTTCAATAGATGGAAAACCATAGGGGGTCATAGTTTAAGGCAAAGGATACTTTACAATTTTACTTTGATATTTACACTTTCTTAACCCAGTTTTCCCCATATCTATTTACTTATACAACTCCTTCCACCCCCACAGTGGGTGTATCAGTTCTTAAGCTGTTGCTTATAGACTGTTGGCTCCAGACCCATCTTTCCATACTTAGCTCTACCATGTTGAGGCTGGACCTCTGCAAATCACATTTCTGTTTGACTAGATGCTCCTTGACGGGACCTTCAAATAGGGGACGCTAGGTGGAGACAGAAGGCCGGAGGAGGAAGAGGCAGACATGCTCCTTCTTGTCTGTTTCCTTTTGCCTTGTGCTTCCTTTTACTGTGTCCCCCCCCCAGCAACAACTCTTTGCCGTGGCAGAGGCACTTCCTTCCTGTAGCAGCAGCTGAAGCCAGTTTGCAGTTTTCCCAACACTTGCAGAGCCAACTTTCTTACATCCCTCTCTGAGATACCAGTACCTCCTTAAAGGGTCAGGCCCAGGCCCATGGGTCCTCTCCCTCAAGCTCAGACACCGGCCCTGGGGGTCTGAGTTTCAGTTTTCAGGGCCCTTCCTCTGAAGCTTCTCATTTTCGATAAGTGCAGCGTCTTCCCCTTGTTCCCCAGCTCTGGGGTGGGAGCTGCTTCCTGCATTTGCCACCTCCATGATACCTAGTGAACAACTTTATACCCGGTTTACAATTCTGTATATCAACTATCCTCTGATAAAATTACTAGTGTAATTTCTATCTCTTGAGTGGATCCATACTGATATAAACTCCACCAGAACTAGTGTTGTGTGAAAGTCACAATGGAATGCCATTTGTTGGAGGGACTGGGTTGGTGAGGGTGGTGATGGGTTGGTGACCATGGTCATGTGTGTCTGTGTGAACACATCTGCTTGTTATGTGCATTTGGTGAACATACCTGTGCTCAGTAGGGTGACACCCAGCCCAGGAGAAAGGGGGATATTGAGCCACAGAAGACTCAAATATACAGGAAGGAAAACTTGGTTTTGTGATTAAAACAACTGAGTGTATCTCCATCACACTTTTCCCCAAACTCTAAACTCATGGTCATTTAGGGATTAGGAATTCAAAAATGTCTAAGAGTCAGCTTATAAGACAAAGAGGTATAACTGTGTTACCAGCACAGCCAGATTAAAAAGCACATTTTGTCTTTTCTGAGTGCTCTGCCTTTCAAATCCAAAATGCTTCATTTCAGTTCAGTAGAAGAAATGCCCTGAAAGTGTCTGTCACAATCCTGGCACTGAGCTAAGTTCATATAATATGGTCCCTGCCTCAAGGAGCTCACAGTCTTGCACCTCAAAGTGTGGTCCATGAATCAACAGCATTGGCATCATCTGGGAGCTTATTAGAAACACAGAATCGCATGCTCCATCCGAGATCTACTAAATTAGAATCTTCATTTTAACTACATTCCCTGGTGACTTTTACGCACACTAACGTTTGACAGTGCAAGGATGAAACAAGTGCTACATCAAGCAAAAATCATATATCTACCATCCGTTTCTAATTCTTATCACTCTCCTGTTTCTGGCTTTCTACATCCTGTCAGAAAATAACCCTCACTATACAGTGTTGCTAAAAGTTAGAGAAGGTGGGATGGGACATTTTGGGAATTATAGTTTTCCCAGGTTAAGTATATTATGTGAGCTGGGAGCAGCAAGTATTGTAGGAGAAGCACACAAACAGTGTTTTGGGTATCACAGTTAGTTTATAAAGAAAAAAAAGGTGACTAATGACCACCACATATTCTCCATGGTCTGTATTTTCATTCTCTACTGGGAGAATTAGGTGGTGGCATCATGATGCAATTGTATTTCAGGCTAGCAGAATGTGGGCCGGAGGATGGGCACACTCTTTCCAGCTATATCCCCCAAAGAAATTTTCTATGAGGATCCAAATGGGTATGTAGCTGTCTAGGGCCATCCACATACCTGATCTATTGGTGAAGATAGTCATCGAAGGTGGCTCCCTATTCATGGGCTGAAAATGTGTCCACAAGATTTTTTTTTTTTTTTTTTGCGGTACGCGGACCTCTCACTGTGTGGCCTCTCCCGTTGTGGAGCACAGGCTCTGGACGCGCAGGCTCAGTGGCCATGGCTCACGGGCCCAGCCGCTCCGCGGCATGTGGGATCTTCCCGGACCGGGGCATGAACCCGTGTCCCCTGCATCGGCAGGCGGACTCTCAACCACTGCACCACCAGGGAAGCCCGTGTCCACAAGATTTGAAGATGAGACTTTGATTGTGTAAAGAAAATAGGTTAGGACTCTGGCTAGTATTTGGGTTGGAACAGGGGACAGAGGGGCCATTTACAAACTTTGGTTTCATATTTGCATGAGGCTGGAGATTTGGGATGACTCCTTACTTGGGAGTGTCTCCAGATTTAGAATAGCCAAGTGGAGGCTAGTGACAAGTGAGATACAGAGTGTATCCCCTGCACTCTTTTTCTCAGGACCTTCAGAGGCAATACACTACAAAGAGCTGAGGGAATTTGTTTCTCTGCCAAATAGTTCTCTCTCTTGCTGCATGTGACATTGTGGCCTATGAGAAAAGTCTGCAGGATAATAGGTGTGGAGGATTCAGAGGAAAAGCCTATCTTTGACAGTTGCTGTGAAAATAGATCAAATTTTTAAAAAGTGTACCTGATTTGTGTTCTTGGTAAGATAAAGAGGAACCATGAAACAAGAAAATGACATATAAGGAAAGAACAGGTGAGATAAAAAGACAAAATTCTGAGATAAAACAGCATAAGCTAAAAATGTTAAAGTCTGCCACAAAATCAAAAATAAAAAAGCTATGTCAGGTTTAAAATTGGCATTGGGGTCAAAAAGGAATAAAATTGAAGGTGCAGAAAATTAAATTATGTTGTAAGAACTATTTGAGAAATTATTCCAGAAGTCAGAGGAAAGAGCCAAAGAAGACAGTGAGGAAACAAAGATTTATAGTATTTGGAGGGGAAGAGATGAGAGAGAGAAAGAGAGAGAGAGAGAGAGAGCGAGAGAAAGAGAGAGAGGGAGAGAGAAGGCAGAAAAGACACATGGTTGGAAACCACCTATAAATTATAAACATTCCTGTGGAGGATCTTCTCCCTCTATAAAATGAGTCAGAATATTTGGAGAAAAGGGTTCTTTTTATAGTACACGAGAATTTCGAGCTAAAATATCCACCAGTTTAAAAGAAGCATCGTAAATCAATAGGGACAAAGTTGATTATTTAATAACTAGTATTGAATAATTGGAAATAAACCATATCCCTACTTTATACAATACTACAAAATAAATTTTATGGATTTAAATTTTTAAAAATCACAAAACAATTTAGTAAAATAGAAGTAAATATGCATTACATGTACACATGGAAGAGAATTTTCCATTCTTAGATGCAATGAAAGAATTCTCAGTAAAAAAGTGGAGAGGTGTGGCTAAATTAAGATTAAAGGGTAATGTAATCAGGATGTATCCAAGCTTAAAAAGGCAAAATTAATCTGAGAATGATACTTCAGTAAATAAGACAAACAATGAGAACTCAGTGTCTATCCCAAGTGAATTTATCCAACCAGTGGTGGGTGTGAGAACCAGAATCCAGATTCCTGACTCCCACATCCAGCTGGACTGATTAGACAGTGTGCATTGACCATGAATGGACCTGCACTCCTGAAGGTCACCCTGTGTCCTGCTCATTGACTCAAGATAAAAACAGTGTTATGGTTGGTCACCTCAGCACTCAATCATTCTCCTGTAAGGAACTGACTTATGCAGCTATTCATGTATTTGTTATAAGGACCTGAAAATTAATGTAGTTTTTGCACAGTCATTATGCCTACTTCATCAGGCATATTGGTACAGAAATGTGCCAAAATTCAGATTACCCCCTGAAGGAAATGAAGAACCAAATATAGAAGAGAACTGTCTTCAGGCAAAGCAGGAAGAATCAGAAGGCCAGTAAATCTGCTCACTGTTATTTATCCTGAGATGTCCTTCCAATACAGACTAAGGGGAAGAGACTCATGAGCCCAGATGCTTCATCTTTTTTTCTCATGGCATATATAGCCTTTATTTTTCTCTTTCTTTTCTCTCCTTGGTCCATTGCCTTTTCTTCATTTTCCATTTTCTCCTTTCCTAGTAAAACGGATCATAGGCTTTGGAATGAGTCAGTGTAGCCAGTTCATCCAGTTTAATGACTTCTAAACCTTACATAAATTGTTTATGAGCCAGTTTTCTCTTCTCTAAAATGGAGAGAAGAATACCTAGACTCCAGGATCTTGTGGGCATTAAATGAAATAATGCATGTAAAGTTCTTGGCAATAGTAGGAGTTCAGGAAATATTAGGTCCCTTTTCCCTTGTAGCTCACCTCGCTCCCAAGTGTTCTACTAACCTGAGCTTTTCTGGGGTCTCAGGCTAGATAATTCATAAAGCTCTACTTGCCGGATGCCAATCTGTGAAATGTCCAGTTGCTTTTCAGCAACAGGAAATGGGGGATAAGATGGGAGTAGTTTTCTATTGGTCTCCTACCCCACAAACACCCCCAGCTCTTACGTTCCCCCACCCAACTCCCAACCTCCCACCTGCTCATACCAGGTATCCTCTGGTCTAATCAGTTTAATCTTTTTAAATCAGAGATGGAAAGGGTGTGAGGTTCTCCAGGTTCAAGTGGCTTCCAGGACATAGACTCTGTCTGAGGTGGGGTTTGCTCAACACCATTTACAGAGATTTAAGAGTTCCTCCCCTGGAATTTTGTAAATGAAAGTTATCTGGGGGTTGGCCAGAAATAACAGTCTTTTCTCCCACTGTAGCTGTCCAGACCTGTGGTTCTTTCATTCCTTCTAAGGCAGGCAGTGATTGTCTAACCCCCTCCACATAGCTGTAGAAATAGGAAACTTGCTGGCTTTCTAAGTAGAATGTCCCAGCTTCCTTTCAATGTAGAAGGCACCATATCATCCTCATCAGTTGGAGGCATGAGTGTATGGTGGTGCTTGTTGGTTAAGGGGCCAAGGGATGAACTGTTCTGTAAAGATGTGAGAGGTTTTCCCTCCATACTAACCTGCCTGGGAAATGTGGGGTGGGAAGATAAACATAATGAAAGGATATAACAAGGGCACATTTCTGCAAGTCACGGACACTTTATTTTTCTTTGTTTATTTGTTTTTTTATACTGCAGGTTCTCATCAATTTTATACACATCATTGTATACATGTCAATCCCAATTGCCCAATTCAGCACACCACCATCCCCACCGCAACGTGGTTTTCGCCCTTTGTGTCCATAAGTTTGTTCTCTACATCTGTTTCTCAACTTCTGCCCTGCAAACCGGTTCATCTGTACCATTTTTCTAGGTTCCACATACATGCGTTAATATACGATATTTGTTTTTCTCTTTCTGACTTACTTCACTCTGTATAACAGTCTCTGGGTCCATCCACGTCTCAAAAATTGACTCAATTTCGTTCTTTTTCTATGGGTGAGTAATATTCCATTGTATATATGTACCAAAACTTCTTTATCCATTCGTCTGTCGATGGGCATTTAGATTGCTTCCATGACCTGGCTATTGTAAATAGTGCTGCAATGAGCATTAGGGTGCATGTGTCTCTTTGAATTTTGGTTTTCTCTGGCTATATGCCCAGTAGTGGGATTGCTGGGTCATATGGTAATTCTATTTTTAGTTTTTTAAGGAACCTCCATACTGTTCTCCATAGTGGCTGTATCAATTTACATTCCCACCAACAGTGCAAGAGGGTTCCCTTTTCTCCACACCCTCTCCAGCATTTGTTGTTCGTAGATTTTCTGATGATGCCCATTCTGACTCATGTGAGGTGATACCTCATTGTAGTGTTGATTTGCATTTCTCTAATAATTAGTGATGTTGAGCAGCTTTTCATGTGCTTCTTGGCCATCTGTATGTCTTTGGAGAAATGTCTAGGTCTTCTGCCCATTTTTGGATTGGGTTGCTTGTTTCTTTAATATTGAGCTGCATGAGCTGTTTATATATTTTGGAGATTAATCCTGTGTCAGTTGATTCATTTGCGAATATTTTCTGCCACTCTGAAGGTTGTCTTTTCGTCTTGTTTATGGGTTCTTTTGCTGTGCAAAAGCTTTTAAGTTTCATTAGGTCCCATTTGTTTATTTTTGTTTTTATTTCCATTACTCTAGAAGGTGGATCAAAAAA
>NW_020173036.1:1488832-1542799 GCF_003031525.2 Neophocaena asiaeorientalis asiaeorientalis | reverse complement strand
AGTGATATTGGTCTGTAATTTTCTTTTTTTGTAGTATCTTTGTCTGGTTTTGGTGTCAAGGTGATGGTGGCCTCATAGAATGAGTTTGGGAGTGTTCCTTCCTCTGCAGTTTTTTGGAAGAGTTTGAGAAGGATGGGTCTTAACTCTTCTCTAAGTCTTTGATAGAATTCACCTGTGAAGCCATCTGGTCCTGGACTTTCCTTTGTTGGAAGATTTTTAATCACAGTTTCAATTTCATTACTTGTGCTTAGTTTTTCATACTTTCTGTTTCTTCCTGGTTCAGTCTTGGATGGTTATACCTTTCTAAGAATTTGTCCATTTCTTCCAGGTTGTCCATTTTATTGGCATAGAGTTGCTTGTAGTAGTCTCTTAGGATGTTTTGTATTTCTGTGGTGTCTGTTGTAAATTCTCTTTTTTCATTTCTAATTTTATTGATTTGAGTCCTCTCCCTCTTTTTCTTGATGAGTCTGGATACTGGTTTATCAATTTTGTTTATCTTCTCAAAGAACCAGCTTTTAGTTTTATTGATCTTCGCTATCATTTCCTTCATTTCTTTTTCATTTATTTCTGCTCTGATCATTATGATTTCTCTCCTTCTGCTAACTTTGGGTTTTGTTTCTCCTCCTTTCTCTAGTTCCTTTAGGTGTAAGGTTAGATTGTTTACTTGCGATTTTTCTTGTTTCTTGAGGTAGGCTTGTTTGGCTATAAACTTCCCTCTTAGAACTGCTGTTGCTGCATCCCATAGATTTTGGATCATCGTGTTTTCATTGTCATTTGTCGCTACGTATTTTTTTATTTCCTCTTTGATTTCTTCAGTGATCTCTTGGTTTTTCGTAACGTATTGTGTAGCCTCCATGTGTTTGTGTTCTTTACGTTTTTTTCCCTGTGTATAGCCCTCTGCCTTTTCATCTTGTCCATCTTTCTGTGAATGTGGTTTTCGCTCCACAGGCTGCAGGATTGTAGTTCTTCTTGCTGCTGCCATCATGGACACTTTAGACAACCTTTTAAAAAGGTCAGCTCAAGTATTGATTGACCACCTACTGAGTGCCAAGGTTTAGAAAGATAAGGACAATGGTAACACAATTATGGTATTGAAGTGCTCTCTCTCTAGTGGGTAAGACAAATACATAAGAGCAATTTAGTGTTCATAACTGTTACTATAGATATCTGAGGAGCCCCTCGGTGGCATGTGGGGAGAGGCTTCTTTTGAGGCAGTGGGTCGTGGTGGCAGATGGTGGTGATCAACAAATGCTTCCTGTTGAGATTATCCTGAAGGGCTCTCTGAGGTCTCCTAGACCCCATGTAAACATCAGGGCTTTCTCACCACTGCTGAAATACCCACCCAGACACCATTTGTCCTTTCAGGGTCTTGATAAGTTTCTCATATCATGTCTTACTCAACTAGACGTACAGACTCCAATTTCAATTACATTTTCTGAGAAAGACTTATAGGATCCAATTTAGGAGAAATGCTGAAAGTGTTTTCATAGAATTCCAAATCTGCCATCCTTCTTCCAACTCCCACGCTGAGGTCCCTAGTAGAATGCCCGGTGTGGGCGGAATCTATAAATCATTCAGGGAAAAGCAGCATCAAGGCAATTGAGAGACATCAGCATCACAACAGCAGCTCATCTTGTCATGGCTGGTCCATCTCATTAAACGGCCATAAAAATACATGGTGGAAATCAAAGAGGAGTCAGAGCTGGCCCATGTGCTTGATTTGCCCTCTTTTTCATGCCGCTGTCCTCTGAGTTCCATTTTTACTCTTTTCCAGGAAATGTTCCTATCTATGAATTTTCAGCAGGCTGTTTGCATAAGCCCTTCCTGTACAGCATATCTCACCAGTGGGTGAAATGTTTTGCAGTTAATTCCAATAAAGGAAGAGTTTTAGCGCCTTCAGAATTGTCATGGTCAATTACATTTGAATTAAAACTGTGGAGTAAAATCTGCAAAGGAGCAGACCTCGGTTAATGCACACAGTTTGGTGTTTTGTGCTTCAGAACACTTGCACACAAACACACTATAGAGGGCAAAACAGTTCCCTTAGTAACAATTTGAAGACTTTGGAGCCACATTTGGATAGAGAGAAGTCACTTAATCTCCAGTATTGAATGTTAGACAACCGATTTCCATACTGCCCTGCAAAATGACTCAGGCAGGAAAAAAGCCCTTTTTTGTGTTGAGAAATGCAGGCAGTTCTGTCCTTGCTCTTCGTCTCTGGAAGCTAAATTAATGAACACGGCTTCTTGAGTTTTGAAATAGGAGTGCCCCCAATTCTGGGCTGCAAAGGCCCAGTGAGTATGATTTCTTCTTAGTGGGATGGTAATGCTACCAAACTGGAGGAAGAAGAGAGTGACTACTCTATACAGGTAAATGTATGTAGATGCACAAAAGGTTAATTAGCATGTAAATTGAATTCTGAAGACGAGAGCACAAATAATCATGCCACTAAGGACCTACCTACAGTGGATTTTTGGTGCCAGAGTTTGACCTGCAGCCCTCTCTAACGAGGTGATAATGATCTGTGAAAGCCCAAATGAGCTGTTGGGTAGCAATCCTTATAGGGTAAGGTAAGCACATTTCCATACACACAACCAGTCCTGGAATGTAGCAGTAGAGTCACTAATGACAGCTGCCGTAACTTCCCTCAACAAGCACATGTTGTTTTAGAAATGACACTGGCTGAGGCTTCTCCTCTTTTGAAGTTGTCAGTGTCTCATCTTTTGAAGTTGCAGACATCGGGAAATGAGAGCAGACCTGGCGAGATATAAAGATGCTGGCGTCATAAGAGCAAACAATCTGCATTTACCTGTAGATGGAGACATCTGACTTGAAACTCCAGACCCGGGCCCATTCCTCATTATTGGGATTAATTCTCAATTTAGGCCAAAGGGAATCAGAGGTTCCTTTTCCACACTCTGAACTCATCATTAAGACTCTCTTGCTCTAGGTGGGTTTGGAGCTCTGGTTATTAAATTCAAGAATAAAGTGTCTGCCGCATGGAGAAGTAAAACTACTAAGATTAAGATCCCCCTTTTTTTTTTTTTTTTTGCTGGGGATTTTAACTCTTCCCCAGAACACAGGCTAAGGCCTGAACACCTATATTTAAGGACCAGCTGAGAATGGCTGGTGACAGGTCAGAACCCAGCTGAGATATGACAGATGTCAAAGTCTAAGATATATGTTCAGAGCCATCCAGAAAGGAGACCAGGGGAGGGGAGTTAACTAGTAAGAGGACACAGATTCTCAGGACAAAGGTAAAGAAGAAAAGCCAGGAATTTTTCATAGATTCATGCCAGAAAATTATCTTCAAGACAGCAGAATATATATATTTAATATATATTTAAAATCCAGCAGAACTTGGTTGAAAATACAATATTTTTAAGTGGGTCTGGGGCAGTGATGGAATCCTTAGAGTATGAGAATATCCACAGAGCAAGAAGACAAATTAGTTTGCCCAAAGGTCTGTCCCAGCTATCTTTAGTTGGAAGTTGCCCCCTATGGCTTGCTTTGATCCTGATGCTCTTGAAGAGGCTGAACCATTGTGTGCATATTGATGAGGTGCCAATCGGCTCCCTTGGCCTTATAAGACCCCATGTTCTGGTTCTCTGACTCCTGCTGACCACTCAGAATCCCTTTGTCATTTCTTGTGGTAAGTTATAAAAGAGAAGTCTAGGATAGAGAGAAAACCAATCACAGGAGATATGGCGTGGTCTCCATGGGCCAGATAAAGCCTGTCTGGGGAAGTGACATTTAACACAAGAGCTGAAAGATGAGGGAGGATTTGGCCAGAAGAGTGTAAGGTGAGGGTTGTCTCCTAGTCATAAGGCACAGCATGTGCAAAGGTCCTGAGGCACAAAACTGACAAGGCTCCTGGTTCTGTATATCCTGGGTCAATCTCACTCCTATAGGTCCTGCCCTGCCCTGAAAAGATAGCTACCAGAGGGGAGAAAGGAAGGGAATGAAAGCATTTATTTGTAGAGATGCCCAACCTGCTCAGGGAGGAAAGATGTGGGGAATGGAAAGAAAAAAAAATGTGCTCAGAGAGATCTAGTTTTCTATTTCCCATCACTTTGGCCGACATTTCTGAATTGGAAATTAAAGAAAATGTTTGGCAGTTCTGACATTTTACAACATTCCAGCTGACCTCCAGTTACAACTAGAAAGAATCACGAACCTCAGTGTCAAGAGAAGTTGTAAGGAAAAGTGTTATATATATATGGCTCCATTTTCTTAGTATTGAATGATTTGGGACTCACTGTATGTTTACTCAGCTGTGCAGAGCAATTACCAAATAGCTAAATGGTCAAGAATTTGCGTAAAGTAAAATACAAATACCTGGTATTTATGCTTTAAAGTCTTCCCTTTCAAACCATCATATTTTAACCCACGGCATGGGAATTCCCTGCTGACACTAGGATTTGAATGACAGACGGGATCAGCCACTATATTTTGTTTCCATTGGGATCACATTTTCAACCTGTCATTTCTCCATATTAGAAAATAACACTTGATTTCCGCATAATCAGCAGTTGGACGATGGTTTTGCCCCCCTGGCACCTAACACTAGTGCCATTTATATCCCTCCATTTGGAGGTAGCCACAGAGACCTGCTTTCTCTAGTCACTTATAGACAGAACCCTGGGGCTTCTGAGAACAGGGCCACACCATCCTTCAGAAACAACACTGCCCCAAAGCCCCCCTTGGCTCCTGCTCTCACTGCTGAGAGCTCCGGGCCCAGGGAGCCCTTGGTGCCTCTCTGAAGAGGAGCATTTCCAAGCATCCTCCACATGACCGATGCCTTTCCTGAGTGGCAGGGACACTGTCCTCTGGAGGCTTCAAGACAAAGTGGGTTGCCCATAGAGATATATTTAAAAGAACATGGTTCAAGCAAACCCTTTGCAGAGAAGTCCTGTCTAGATATTAAAATTCATTTTGAGAGCCTTGAACCATGTAAGTTCTGAGGTTCCATGTCCAGGGAAAGGTAGTGACCATTTGTGGTCTTAGAATCCCCAGAAGCAACTGCGTTCAGGAGAGGGTTGAACCTCCTGTACAACACACTGGAAAGGAGGGGCACAGACTAAGAGGGAGGGAGGAGAAGTTGCGGCCCTTCAAGTCCCGGGAGACCAGAATCACAACAAAAGACCAATGGTTGTGAAAAGGCTTGAATGCACTTATTGGCACATGCTATTTCCGTGGGGGGCGTGTAAGGGCATTGATTCTAAGGAAGGAGGGTGTGAGCTTAACCCTCAGAGTCCAGACATGCAGAGCTAAGTCATGTCCAGGGATGGCCAGTGGAGATATTGCTTAGATGATAAAAAAGAAACAGGAGCTTGGCTGGAAAGGTGGGCAGGCTTCCAGGAAAGGAAAAGGACACAGAAATGCTTTCCCCACGTTTCAAAGAATCAGAGGGACAGAGAAGCCTGGGCTGCCCTCACCACTCCCACCCCCTCAAAAATAGTGAAAGGCTTTGCATCCTTTAGCTGCAAGCCCCTGAGGCCTGATGGGCTTGTTCGCTCTGGCTTTGGAAAGAGGTAGTCCTGCCTCTGGCCACCTGACGAATCCCAGTGCCCAGCAGGGAAGAGGCTTGCACTTCGACTGGCCACAAGGCAGGGCAAGTGACGCTTTTTAGTCAAATAAGGCCTCTGTTCTCCACACAGAGTGTTCATGTACCTTGCTCTGACTCTGTTCTAGGCACGGACAGAGAATGTGGCTTATGCCTGTCCTTGGGATGTTAATATTTCCCAGGCTTAGAAGTATGGGAGCGCCATCAGCTGCATACTGCCCATACACATGCAGGCCTGATTCTGATTTCCATGGCATTCATTGACAAGCTTTATTTTTACTCCTCGAAGTCCTCTTCAAATCACTGCCCACTCCTTTCTTCAGTAAGGAATACATTCTCACAGAAAACTGTCAGCATGAGAGTGAGGCAGACTTGAGATAACTAACTGTGTGACGTTGGGCAAGTCATTGAATTCGTCTCCCACTATAGAGAAAGAGAGATGGTATTGCAACTTGAAATGCTGGGAATAGGAATGAATGATAGGTCATGTACTAAAGGTCTAGCATTTCCCTTAATCCAGCATGTCTCAAACTTCTGTGTGACCAGAGGTATCCTTCTCTCTCATCTAACTCCTATATTAACAGGATGAATATAATTCCTAGAAATACTTAGGAAAAAATCCCAGCTGCCCCCATCTGCAGATCCCCATTTCCCAGCCTCCCCCTCTTCTTGTACAAATAAGATGCAAACTCTTAGGCTGGGACATCACAATTCTTTTGCCTTGGGCTAGCCAACCTCTGTTGGATGTCAAGATATTGTGAACTCTCACTAGGGATCCCCTAGTGGCTCTTTTCCAGGCTGATCTGACAAGGCTATGATAATCTGAGCATCTTTGCCAAAATGACTGCCCCACTGTGCCCTTATCATTTAATGGGATACATGCTTGGATTTTGGCAGTGGATACTTTTCCTCCCACAGCAACGATGGGTTGAGGATGTTATTCAAGGACCCTCTCCTAGGTCTTATTGATCTTCCTTCAAGTTCCATCATGGTCACATAAAGATTTGTGCCCTTTGTCTATGTTGCTGAATGACTGGGGAGGTGGGGAGAAGAGGATAACAATGAATGGGCCCCTCTGAGTGTTCCCAGAGGAACATGTGGTGGGATCACAAGACACAGGTCTAGAACTCTATAGAGACAGCTCACCCACTGCAAGATGGGCAACCACCCTATTTACAGATGAGCAAACAGAGGTCCAGAGAGGTTATTCAATTGGTCCATGTTGATGCAGTTACTAAATGGTGCTGGATATATGTGGTTTGTTTTTCCTACTGCAGACCAATGTCCTGTCAGTCTTCTTCTTTAAAAAGCTTGAAAGTTTAGTGCTGGCCTCTCAGGATTTGCTCTGCCTTATGCTGTCTGGGGATTGCACACAAAAACTCAGCTGACTTTCTCAAGTTGACAGTCGATGCTACAAAAGTCCAGAGGACCAAGAATCCTGGAGGACGAACTTTCGCCACTTGACCTGGTGTCCTGGGAGATGCCTGAGTGATTGATCTCCTCACTGGGCGCTGGATGGGTCTGGTTCAGAGATCGAAGTGCAAGGTCCCTGAGGAGGCATTGGGCCAAAAGTGCACCCTTCACAGAAAACTTGAAGACAATACCCCTGCATTAAAGGAGAAGTATGATTAAATATAACTGAAAGATTAAATTAAAATTGGCACACGTGCCAAATTTTACATTAAGGTTCATCCTAATCTCCAACAGAGCTTTAAGATCTCTTTGGTTCATTATATCCACCAGTAAAAGTAGAGCTATTACTTATTCTTGTTCTGTAGCTTATAGTCTTTTTGTTTTTTTAAGTCTCACACTAGATACAATATCAGGTTATTTTAATTAGTTTTTCTATAAAAACACATTTTCAAATATAGTCTGGTTTAAAATCTCATAGAACCATAGTTTGTAAATGCTCAGTTAAAGATTTAGGTGAATATAATTGTCCCATCAATGAGTGCTCAGAAAATTTGTTCGTGGAAATTAGAGTTTTGATGCTTCCTCATTTCCCAGGTGGCATGTTATCATCTCTTTAGCTACATTTTCCATTGGGTTATTGCTGCAGGCCTAACCTCAGTGTCAAAACAGTTGGGAAAACAGTATCATATTTGTGAACAGACTCAATGATATTTTGCTGGCATTTGGGGAAAATGACAGGATATTCAGGGTACAGCCCCATCATGCCCATAATGACCTTAAAGAAGAGCACACCCCTATGGGCTGGCAGTCCCCTGCCTAGACCAAGAATGAGGCTTGAAAGCTGCAAGTTGATGGGCTGGATAGGGATGGCAGAGGCAGCCCTGAAACTGTCAGTGTGTAATCATGTCTGTGCCAGGTTATCATTATTCTCTCTGGACTGCATAAGGATCACATTAATATACTGACAGCTGACTCCATACAATGACTGGACAGAAAGTCATCCTTGCAAGAAACAATTCAATACCCAATCAGGGTGGGCTATAGAAGTCAATTTTCCTTAAGTCCCTTTCCATTTCTTTCTCCGATGTTCCCTTGGTCAGCTCATTGATAATGTAGCAAGAGTTGCAGAGATATTTCTCTTCTGTAAATCCGTCTGAGAAGAGACTCTGAGATGGTGCACTGTATCAGGGCTGGCCCCCAAGGGTTCTATTTGCAGAAGGGACGTATAGGCATTTGGGGAGAGAAAATACCCACTGGGCACTTTGGAGTTAAATTCATGGACAGTAAGACTCTGATGTAAATGTCCCACCTTAGCAGATAAGGGAAGATGCTGGAACTCAGAGAAGATAGAAGAGTTGACTTTGGATATGATGCTGTGGATGCAGGCACTTTCTTCAGACCAATCCTACAGATAATATGCCTTGAGATCTTTGAGAGATGAGGTAGGATAAAAAAAAATGGACTAGTATCACTAGTAGAATTGCTGTTATAATAGAGCAAAGATGAAGAGAGAGGACCCATGTGTAAGGGACACCACAAAATGGAGGATACCACAAAAAGTAGGTATGGCTTAAAAAAAAAAACCCAAAAAACTGCCAACAAAGTGGGTATAGAGGGAATATATCTCAACATTATAAAGACCATATATGACAAAACACAATCAACAGATTCAATGCAATCCCTATCAAAATATGAATAGCATTTTTCTCAGAACTAGAATGAACAATCCTAAAATTTGTATGAAACCACAGAAGACCCAGAACAGCCAAAGCAATCTTGAGAAAGAAGAACAAAACTGGAAGTGTCAGACTCCCATACTTGAAACTACACTACAAAGCTATAGTAATCAAAAGAGTGTGGTAATGACACAAACACAGAAACGTAGATCAATGCAACAGATTAGAGAGTCCAAAAGTAAACCTGTGCTTAGATGGTTAATTAATCTATGACAAGGAAGCAAGAACATACAGTGGGGAAAAGACAGTCTCTTCAATAAATGGTGTTGGGAAAATTGGACAGCTACATACAAAAGAATCAAACTGGACTACATTCTCACACCATGTAAAAAATAAACTCAAAATGGATTAAAGACTTAAATGTAAGACCTGAATTCATAAAACTCCTAGACAAAAACATGGGCAGTGACTTTTTTGACATCAGTCTTAGCAACATATTTTTTTCATATGTCTCCTAAGGCAAGGACAACAAATGAAAAATAAACAAATGGGACTACATCAAACTAAAAGCTTTTGCATAGAATAGGAAACCACCAACAAAAGAAAAAGTCAACCTGTTGAGTGGGGAAAAATATTTGTGAATGAAATATCCAAGAAGGGGTTGATATCCAAAATATACAAAGGAATCATACAACTCAATAAAAAAAAAATTTTTAATGGACAGAAGATCTGAATAGACATTTTTCCAAAGAAGACATACAGATGACCAACAGGCATAAGGAAAGGTGATCAACATCATTAATCATCAGGGAAATGCAAATCAAAACCACAATGAGCTATCATCTCACTCCTGTCAGAATGAATATCATCAAAAAGACAAGAAATAACAAGTATTGGAGAGGACATGGAGAAAAGGGAACCCTCGTGCATGGTTAGTGGGGATGTACATTGTTGCAGTCACTCTGGAAAACAGTATGGGGGTACTCAAAAAGCTAAAAATAGAATTACCATGCGATCCAGAAATTTTACTTCTGGGTATTTATCCAAAGAAAACATGGATACTAAATTAAAAGATATATGCTCCTCAATATTCATTGCAGCATTATTTCTGATAGTCAAGATATGGAAGCAACCTAAGTGTCCATGGATAGATGAATGGATAATATTTCAAGGCTAAATAATATATTTATATATACATATATAAATATATTACTTAGCCTTAAAAAATAATGAAATCTTGCCATTTGTGGCAACATACATAGATGGATCCAGAGTGTATTATGCTAAATGAAATAAGTCAGAGATAAAAACTAATTCCATATGATTTCACATACATCAATCCAAAATACAAAACAAATGAACAAACCAAACGAAACAGAAACAGACTCATAGATACAGAGAATAAACTGGTGATTGCCAGAGCGGAGGGGTTTTGAGGGATGAACAAAATAGGTGACATGAGATTAAGAGGTACAAACTTCCAGCTATAAAATAAATAAATCACAGGGATATAATATACACATAGGGAATATAGTCAGTAATATTGTATCAACTTTGGTGATGGCTGGTAACTGGTCTTATTTGGTGATCATTTCATTGTGTATAAAAATACTGAATTACTATGTTGTACACCTGAAGCTAATATAATATGTATGTTAATTATAACTCAAAAAACAAAAACAAAGCTCATATGGCTGGAACTTAAGCTTTTATTTCTTTCCTTCTTTTCTCTCTTTCTCTCTCTTTCCCACTCCCCCCGCCTTTACTTTCCTTCTTCCCTAACTGTCCTTCATTTATGCATTCAAGAAACTTTACTGATCTCTTGCTAGGTCCTCGGGTTACACAGAGAAATATTAAGCAAGTACATGTAGTAAGTACTGTTAACAAGGAAATTGTGCTCTGAACCATGTCTTTGGCAGTGACTTGGGCTGCTCATGGCCAAATTATTCTCTCACCCTCATTGCCATATGCATGGGCCCTGACCAGCCACACCCCACTTATCACCATGACTTTGTTTCTTCACTCACTTTCTATGTTTTTCAGCTTTTCTAGATTTAACAAAGTTCTAAATTGGTATAGTATTTTAGCTGAGCATATTTAGTTGATTGACATTTATAGTTAAATGTCATGTTCTTATTTCATGTCCGTCACTACACACACAACCTTTTCCTCTTGCATTAGCATCATGGCATATCCACTCTCTGGTTGTAGAGTTCTTATTGCTATTCACACTACACTCTGTCTCCAACTCACCAAGATTACCATGACCCTTAGTCCTTTATCCTGCCTCTGAAAGAGAAAATATAAAAAAGCATTGCCATCCCATCTAGCAAACATGCTTCTTGAACAGACTAACATATCTGTCCCAAACACACTGGATGGGAAGCAGGTTTATAGAAGGTTTCCAGGTTTTCTAGAGAGTGGGTATTGTAAGTCTTACTTGATGCTGAGCTCAGGTTCTCAAAAGCAGAGAGGGTGGGGTCATTGGTATTTTAAAGTAGTACCCACCAAAAGAGGCTGCTGGGAAACCCTATGTAAAAGGAGGAAAATAGGGACTATTAGATAAGTATCCCAATCCCAACCAAACTAGTATATGACCTTGGGCAGGTTTTTTAAAGGGGGGAAGATAGGGCTTCCCTGGTGGCGCAGTGGTTGAGAGTCCGCCTGCCAATGCAGGGGACACGGGTTCGTGCCCCGGTCTGGGAGGATCCCACATGCTGCAAAGCGGCTGGGCCCGTGAGCCATGGCCGCTGGGCCCGCGCGTCCGGAGCCTGTGCTCCACGACGGGAGAGGCCACAACAGTGAGAGGCCCGCGTACCGCAAAAATAAATAAATAAATAAATAAAAGAGAAAGATAATCACATTATCTTCATCATAGGACTGTTATGAGAATGAATTGAAGCAAGAAAATGCACCAGGCCCTTGCACAGTGCTTGGAAAGTGCTCCCTACGTGTTAGACATTATTATTTTTGTTTCCTAGCTTGACAAATAAATGCAAAGTTTACAGTCATAAGAAAAACAGAATTCTAACTTATGTTTCACAATTTATGCTGCAGACTTACTGTTCTTTTGATAATTTCATCATATTTCCAAGTATAGTTATGTTTGCTCCTCTGGGCCATTGAGGCTTTAGATTGGATGGTAAGGGAGAATCATTCACTTGGTTTGCCATTCTCCTAATACAGCATGAAAGGCCCAAAGATCATGTTCGGTCTAATGTATCACGCAATCTGTTCAGTGTTTTACTTTTCCACAAATGAAATGTTAATGCTTGAAAGATCATTTACATGTGGCCTACTAGTTATTTAAGAAAACAGCAATTAACCATGTTGAGATAATTAACAATGCTTTTTAGATGCTAGACATTAATGGAGTAGATGCCAAATAAATGTAATTCACAGTTTCATTAGGATTTCTTCGTTGATTATATTAATTTACAAATTTAAAACAACAATCATACTCATTCACACAAAATGAGTATTTTAAAAGTTGAAATAATCAAAGGGGGTCTCCATTCTGAGGACAGAATGTAACGGATTAACCTTATTTTCCATCCCCACCAGAGGACAGTGTAATTAAGGACAAGAAATAACCTGCTATACTGCAGGCCCGTCCACAATGGACCCATCCAACCCTTTCGTAGGCATAATTTGTTTTCAAGCTAACTCGCCTGCTGGTATCCAACAAAGCAGAATTGTTCTGCAGCTGTGATGCATGTGCTCTTCCCTAGGTCTGAGTCCTGTGTTGACCTCACAACATGGATTCTCAATGGAACACGTGGAAACATCAGGTGGGCACACTTTCAGGCCAGCCCCTTGGCTGCCTGGCCTGGAATCATAGGCGTAGCAGATTGAAGGGATTCTCATATCCACTCACATTCACGGCAACATTTCACAGGCCACAACTGCCCCCAAGATCATCATAGTCTGTTTCTGAGGATAATGACCCAACCACTACCACAACTGGGGCATCTCTAGTGTCTGCTGAGCCACTGGCACATGAAACAGCCCCATTGAGGAGCAGCCTGGTCCCGGGAAAACCTTGGATTGACCATTTCCACCACTTACTAGATGGGGGGTTTTGGACAAGATGATATGCCTCAATGTTGCTGAACTTGTAAAATGGGGATAATATATTATTATGTACTTCATGGAGTTATTTTGAGGATTGAAATGAGATCATCCCTTGAATGTTAAGTCTTTTCCACTTGTTTCGAATGTTTTTTAAGCCCTCAGTATTCAGGCAGCTGCAGCATGAAAATTTAAATCTAAAGGAAGGGAGGGAGGGAAGAGAAACCTAAACTTTAAGTTCTAGAGCTGACTGCTGTACAGATCTGCAGTCACCAACAGAAGAGGCACTGGCTGTAAGCCTAAAGGTCAGGATATAAATATACCAGGCAATATATGGGAGGTGAATAGGGCAAGTGACAGTTGGAATATTCTCCAGGAAGCCTTCCCTGACTACACCTCCCCCTCAATATGTGGTTATGGGTCTTCCCTTCTGGGGCTTCCATTATCCTCATCACACTGAATGTTACATGTATCTTTGAGCCTCTGCCCCACTTAGTATACCAGGTACCTCCAAACAGACACTGGGTTTTGATCTCTGTACCCTAATACCTCTCCATGCCCAGAGCTAAATAGGTTCACCAAAAAAAATTGTCATAATCTGGTCAAGATATTAAGGTTCCATGGAATCTATACATGACTTCAGCAGTCCAGACAAGAGATTGTTGGAGGAATCCCAGCCCATCCTCATTAGCATGGACACAGAGGAAACAAGTCATTAACATGTACCAGCCACACTTTCTGGAAGAGAATGAGATCTATTTAGAGCAGGCAGTTTAACCCAACTCCCTTCACTAAGTTCATCAGTAGCCACAGGGACTGGGAAGGAAGGTCAGCAGTTGTTCCATAATTTAATCAATGCAAGAGCTCATCTTGGCAATTCATACTAAAGGAACAACCTGTTCATCAATGGTCTTTTGTTTGGACCTCATTACAGTTCAGTCTGAAAGTGAAATTTCCCTTTCATTCCTGTCTTCTGTTCCTCAGCATTTTGCCCTGCTCTGGAACAGCACTTCTCAAATTTTCATGTATCTAAGGTCACCTTGAGATGTTACTAAAATGCTGATTCTGATTCAGGAGTTCTGGGATGGGACCTGAGGTTCGGAGATTCCATCAGACTCCCAGGCTAAGCGCTGCTGCCGCAGGTCCAGGGCACCCACTTTGAGTAGCAAGGTTTAGAGATGTAATTTTCAGCCTCAGCTGTGCATTCAGATCACCTGGGAAGTTTTATTAAAGTGCCAGTTCCAAAACTCCACCTCAGACCATGTGAATCAGAATATGGATGAAGTGGTATTTTGTAAGATGTTCTCTGGAGATTCCACTCGGACATGGGATGCCAAGGTTGAGAACCGCTGGCCTAAATCAGTGGTTCTCAAAAGTGTAGCCACCAGAACAGCAGTGTCAGCATCACCTGGGAACTTGTTAGAAATGCGCACTCTCAGTGAATAGATAAACAAATAGTGGTGTAGCCAGCGAATAGAATATTATTCAGCACTAAAAAAGGAATGAAGTACTGAAACGTACTATAACATGGATGGACCTCAAGAATGTTACACTAAGTGAAAGAAGATAGATGCAAAAGATCACATATTGTATGATTCCAGATAGGCCAATTGTAGAGACAGAAAGTAGATTAGTGCTTGTCAGGGGCCGAGAATGACAGCGAACAGGTACAAAGGAACTTTCTGGAGTGATGGGAACGTTCCAGAACTCGATTGTGGTGATGGTTGTATAAGTAGGTCAAGTTGTTAAAAATCACTGAATTATACACTTAAAATGGTTGAATTTTACAGTATGTAAAGTCTGTTTCAATGAAGTTGTTAAATTAAAAAAAAAGAAAGAAAGAAAGAAATGCAAATTCTCTGGCCATTCCTAACCTACTTAATTAGAAGACTCTGGAATAGGGCCCAGAAATGTGGTGACTCTGAGATGGACTCCCACTTGAGAACCCCTGGTCTAGGGTGCTAGGGTCTTGAGATCTGCCTGCTGATGGGATAGGGGTCCTGGTAGGAGTTTTAGGGTAGAACCTCCAGGAAAGTGCTCTGGAGAATTGCAAAAATGGAAGCAAAACAGTATTCCAGAAACCGTAGAGTAAAAAACTCAATCATTGGAGGAAAGAGCCTGTGTTCCACATCTCAACTGCACTCCTTATGGCTGTGTGAACCTGGGAAAATGACTTCCCTTTTCTCAGCCCTGGTAGCCTAACATGTAAATGGGAGTAAAAGAGATACCCATTAGGGTTGATGTGTAGATAAAACTGGAGGGCAAACATGAAAGCTCTTCAGAGTAATATACTCATATCAGGCATTGGTACAAGAAACATTGAGGAGAGTTATGGATAGGGGTCCATTTTTCCTTCGTATAAAATGCTGTAATCCAGCCTCTTCTGAAAAGCCCATCCTGGAATTTTCTGTTGCATTGGGGAAGCTTTGTGTTGCTATATTTAGAAGGTTATTTATTCCAGTAAATGCACATTCTTCTGGATTCTTTCTTGACTCTAGGGTCTTACTTATTTAAGGCTGCTTACTTTCAAAGTCATATATATATGCTACTTGGAAAAAGCTTCAGGACAATGCCCTGGATTCAGTTTTCTTCTCTTTGTTACCACTGAAGCAGAAACAGTGTTTCTGCTGGGGAAATTGACACCCTGAAAGAGTTCCCATCCTTACCTTGGAGCCAAGGAATTATTCTTTGTACTCTCTGACCTCGTAAGTGGACTGAATGTTACAAGAGACCATGTGTTTGTTCCCCAAAGCTGTCCCTTAGGTGTGCTAAGAGAATCTCAGCCTAGCCTCAATACAACAAGAAGCAAATGGAAATAGTCTTCAGTGGAATATATTTTAAGGTGACATATAGTACTTAATAGCAATTGTAGCTCAAGTCAAGACACAATCAACTAATCATTGGTAATTCAGATGTGAATCAGGCTAATTTCCGGACAAACAGCCCTTCAGATGGTCCCATCAAATTGCAGGCATAGATGTTTATGATGAGTAGTGTCTGGCCTCAGGGAAAAGGCAAAGGGCTGTACTGTGGGACAGTCAGACGGATCCTCAGTCAGCTTCTGTTGCTCCTGCATACTTCAGCCCACAAACAAGAGTCACTGTCCTCTTTGCTGAAACCCTGCCATATCCTTTAAAGGCGGTCATTTCAACTGGCTTTATCTTTCGGTTGCTCATTAATGCTGTTAGTGATGCAAATAGAAAAGGCTTCATCCCAGCTAATATAATTTGTTGGCCGTCTACAACACACTGTAAACCTCTTTAAGTGTCTTTATCTTGCCCACTGATGTGTCCTACCCAGAGAATACTACCCATCGCAGCAGAGCACTGTGCATTTAACATGTTCTGTTAACAGTTAACATCCGCACTGCTCCTGGGAGCGGGAATTATCATTTGGCTGTATCAGGAAGTACGTGGTAGAATTGGGGCATGAGCATACATTTCAAACTCCAAAGCCCATGCTTTGCATTTCGTCCCTCTTTGCTTCATTTCGTATTTATATCTAGGAATGGGCAGCAAGTGTGATGCACTGGAACTTGACCCTCCAGTTCATCTCTTGGTTTCTGGGTTATCTGAGACAACAGAGGCTTAAAAGCCTTACATGTCCGTGCAGTGACAAGAGAACAAGTCCATGCTCCCTGCTTACTGTTTTCTGAGGCAGCCCTGATTGTTTGAACCAAATCCATCTCCACCAAAATCTCTGAGTCCATTTCTGCCCATAAGCTCTTTAAACAGCTTGCTCATCCTGTCTATAACAGTAAAAATCCCTGGTACAACAAGCCAGGAATTGCTTGAAATTCCAATTAAGCCAAATCTTAACCAAGGCCTTTTGCATTATCTCAGTAAGCTGCTTTTTACATTAAAAGGCTCTCCTTAATTAATTCTTCTGGCTGGTCTGTGGACATGCAATGCTTTATTATGACCTGCAAATTCAAAAGCAAGAAAATAAAGTGTAGATAAGCAAGGCGCTGAGCTCCCGTCATCAAATCAGAGCAGCATCGTAACTCCCAGTAGCTGGTCGTGGAAAAGTGTTTCTCACATCTCAAGAAAGAATGCACATCTCAAGAGAGGGGTGGGGAAGGCTCAGTAAAGGGGTCTCTGAGGTCTTTGGTCTGAACAATGGCATCTTCTGGAGGGCTGCTTGGATAGCTGTGTCATGTCCTTTTTTAGATGGGAAGCTGAAAAAGGAAAAGGATGTCACTTTCCCACATTTCTTGCCCAGCAGTGAATGCACATGAGGGGTTTGTTGCATGAATAAATGCGCGGTGGTGACGGTTTTTGCATGCTGGGTACTGACATTGTACCATCAGATGCCCACCTGCCAGGGGACCTGTCACGTAGAGCCCACCTTACTGAGGTACTTTTTATCTTGTGACTGCTCCGTTCTGCCAGTGCCCCAGCTATCCTAGTTGCAGAGGCCTGATCCCTTTCCAGTGAAATCCACAATAAAGATATTGAGGCAGTGGACCTCCTGCCCAGCTTAACCCAGTCTTGTCCAAAGCCACACTAGGGTCTAAGAAAGTGGCGTTACCCTTACAGGGCACATAGCACTTTCCCTGGTTCTATGTGGATTTTGTGTCTCTCTGCTCCCCTGATGTTTGTTTGTTTCTCTCTTCACTGCTGAGTTAGTCTCAACACAGGGTTTTATATCTATATATAAAGAGAGAGAGATATAGATATATCTATATATCTATTTTTTTTTTTTAATTTTTTTTTTTAACTAAATACCCTGGGATCTACCACCAACCTCTGGACTGAAAAAAAAAAATTCTTCTCAAACTTTGCAATATTTCCACTTCATGTAGTTGTTGCTCTAGTGCTAGATTTGCCCAAACTCTAGCCTTCTATGTGAGAGCCCAAGTCCCTCTAACCTAGACACTTTCTCTGGGCAGAGAAGCCAAGGCAAGCAGTCTTGGATTTGGAGTTAAACAGGATCCCTGGGGACCGGGGTTCTGGCTGCATGTGGGTACCTACAATGTCAAAAAGTGATGGTGATGCTATAGGAGAAGAGGCATCTCCATTGAGTCGGACAACAGGTTTAGATTTTAGTGATGCCAGGATAAAGCTTTAGTAAACTTGGCACCAGTACTGGGCCATGTAGACCCTGGGCCAGGGTCCTCACTTTAGTGTCTCATCACTCACTGAGCAGTGTGAGCAGGTGACTGACTGTAGGGCTGAATGGTTATAGTGACATCAATTTCTCCTGAGTGTGCACGAGGACAACCTCGATTTTGATGAAGAAGACAGTTTGAAAGTATTTCTAATTGCCTTTATTGAAAGGGATAAAAAGAAACAACTCCAGCAGATGAAGTGAGATGGCTTCTGGAAATTCTATCTGCCTCTCAAGATTATGCCTGATTTATTGTTTTGCATTACTGAAGGCTAGGGTTCTGCCTCCACCTTTCTCTCAAAGCCATTTCCTTCTCTCCATCCCCACGGATCTATTGTCTTAGGTCAAACAAGGGTCTTTTCTCATAGGGCCTATCACAGCAGCCCCCTGTCTCCCAGCTCCCACTGCCCTCCCAGCTCCATGAAGCACTTAGAGACATTTTTCTAGGATACAAAACTGATCATATCAGCCCTTGAAGGAAACCCTACCATGGTTCTCCATCTCCCTCTTCAGGATGAAGGGCATGTGCCCACATCATGGAGCTGCAAGGGCTGGTGAGATGCCACTCAGCATGACGTAGGCATCCACGGAGCTGACCACCAACGCCTGCCCACTCCGTAGCCCTTTTCTTCCACCTACCTCCTCCTCTAGACTGTGATGTTTTCTTAGTACGTAGTGGCTTCCTCAGCATCTGTGTGGTTTCTGATTCCTAACCGGTTCTTAGTAAATGTTTTGAATGAACTCATCTACTCCCCCACCATTTAAGGAGAACTGCCTCAGGACAGGTAACGTCCTGGACACTGAAAATACAGCCACAAACCCAAGAGAGCTCCCTGCCCTCATGGAGTTGACCTAGACAATGGCAGAGGGCAGTTTCATATAAGGTATCCAGGATGGCCTCCCTGTTAAACAGAGACCTGAAAAAAAGTGAGGAAAGGAGTCTTACAGATACCCGGTGAAAGAGCACTGCAAGCAGAGGGAGGGGTCGGTGCCTTCCCTGAGCTGAAGCTGCTCGCAGGGTTCCAGGAATAGCGAGGGACCGGTGTGGCTAGAGGAGGGGAGTTGAGAGAGACAAGGATGCCATGGTGTCAGAGGAGTATAGGAGGCATATGGACAAACGCAAGGTGTTTGGGTTTTATTGTCAATAAGATGAAAAACCACTGGAGGATAGTAAGCAGAGAAGTAACGTGACCTGACTTAGGTTTTCAAAGAACTGTGTAGGCTGCTATATGGAGATGAAGCAGATTGAAAGGAGGAAAGGACAGGAAAGGGGGGAGCAACTGGGAGACTACAGGATGTGGGTGCTCGTTGTGCAGGAGGTAAGGAATTGGATTCCGGGGACATCCTGAAGGTAAAGCAAACTGGATCTGCTCATTCATTGGATGAGTGGTATAAAGAGAGGAGTTGGGGAACAAGGAACGATGGCTCCGAAGTCTTGGCCTGGATAACTGCAGTAACAGAATGGCCTCTTACCCCAGAATCTTTACTCTTGTCTCCGGCAGTCAGGATCGCATTACCTATGATCACATCTTCTTTACTTTGCTGGCTGACGCTGCACATAATGTTGCCCAAAGCTCTTCTCACCCTGGACCACTGTCATAGCCTCCCAGCCAACACAGCCACACCCGTCCCTCCACCCTGTCTGCCTCCAGGGTGAACCAGATGCTGTGTTACCTCCAAAGGCTTCTGTCAAATTAGAATAAAAACGAAACTTTTTGTCCTGGCCTCAGTCTCCCACCACTTTTCATACCACTCAGCCGCTGTCTCCTTTCCCTTCTCGTAACACCACTAACCACTGTCTCCCGAGGCTTGACACCTGCTGTTCCCGTGGTCTCCACACCTTTCCCTCAATACTTTAATTTAACCTCATCTTCCAGGTTCCATTTCTACTATTGCCTGCTCAGAGAAATTACTTTATTGGAAGGAGTACCCCATTACTCCCTACATGTACCTTTAGAGCTCCTGTATGCATTTGTAACTAATGGCCTTACCAACTGGTTAGTTCATCTGTTTCCTGGCTGCTCCCCCCTGAGATGGACAGAGGGCATCTGTTTTGCTAAGCACTGTATCATCAGCTTCCATAACACCTGGCACCTAGTAGAGAGGCCACGACTAGAGGGTGAGTGGAAGATCATGGGGCACATTGAAACGTAATTGTAAACACCAAAGACATAAGAAAAAATGAAATTTTACCCACGTCTCCAAATAAGTTGCTGATATAATTTTGGTGCAAATCCTTCTGAAATCTTTCTTACAAGGATGCTTTTCCCACAAAGATGAAAACATACTGAATGTGAAGTTTCATAATTTTAAAAACTGTAGAATTGTGAGCACCATCACACAAAGAATATGCTAGTAACAATATACTAGGAATCGTATATTTCCATTAATGTACACATTGCATTTTGTACATTATGTGTAATATATAAAATGTGATAGTATTCTTAATGTGTCGTATAACATTGTGTACCGTAATTTAAAGTACAGATATTTTTAGATGTTTAATCTCCAATCTGCCGATTTTGGAGTTTATAAACAGTATTTCGCAGAACAAACTTATCTAAGCACATGTTTCTAGTTTTTACCTGGCGTATATACCTAAAAGTAGGTTAGTTTGATTATTTCATATTAGACTTTTACTTATTGATTTGCAGGAGTTTTTTTTTTTTTTTAAGATTAAAAACATAGACTCTTTGCCTGTATTATACACTCTTCAGTTTTCTGCTTACTTCTATTATGATTTATAGTGAGTTTCTTTGTATACAACTTTTCTATTTTTATTTAATATTATTAAATATTTATTTAAATAAATATTTAAATTAAATATTAAATATTATTTAATATTAACAATATTCGTCATTTGCCTTTGATGTTACTCTTAGAGGGTTTCTCCAGTTTGATGTTTAACATATATTTGCCATTGTTTAATGGTATTCATGTTTTTATTTATCACTTAACTCATAATCCATCAGAAAATTTTTGGTGTGTGTCGTGGCATGAGCATCTAAATTATACTTTTCTGTAGTGGTGTACCAGTTGCTTAATTTTTCTTTTAATCTTTTCTTCCAGTGACTAAAAAATATCATATGTATTATTCAGATGCTTTGTTGAATGTCTTGGGAACTCTGTTGATTGCCTATTACCGTCTTTTCTTATTTTACTGCATATTTTATATTATTTTATGATCCCCAAATAAAATGTAATATATGTTAGTTCAAGCCTGTGAATTTGGGCAAGTTACTGAATCAGTATTCTTGTCTGCAAAATGAAGATAATTATGTCTACCTCATAGTCTAGTTATGAGGATTACATTATATAATGCATATAAAGTGTTTATTTCCTTCAGTGAAAACTATGGCTTTGCTCAAAAGAATTCTGCAGATTACTTACTAAATTTTTATAATACATATGATACTGGAAAGGGTGTTTTTTTTTTAAATCTTTTCCAAACGGTTACTTCTGAATGGTAGGATAAATCTTTAAACATGACTGTATGTAAACTAGCTTCCTTAGATTATTTCACTCTTTCTAAATTTGTTGAGTAAATTCTTCTGATTTGCCAAGTAATCAGTCACCTCTTCCATTTTCCTATAGGTATGTTTGTCATATTTATTTCTCTTGCCTTCTTGCCTTGCACTGACCTTAGCAATGTTAAATAACAGCAATGCCCCTGCGACCCTTTGGGGCTCTAGTGGCGGTGTCACTAGTATGTCCTTTTAACATAATGATGGCTGTTGACTTCAAACAGAGGGCTTATTCTTTTTTTTTTTTAATATTTATTTATTTGGCGGCATCGGGTCTTAGTTGCGGCACTCAGGAGGTTTGTTGCAGCGACGTGGACTTCTCTCTAGTTGTGGTGCGTGGGCTCTCTAGGTGTAGCACGTTAGCTTAGTTGCCCTAGGCATGTGGGATCTTAGTTCCCTGACCAGGGATTGAACCTGTGTCCCCTGCATTGGAAGGCAGATTCTTAACCACTGGACCACCAGGGAAGTCCCTGAGGGCTTATTCTTATCTTCCTAGTGGTCTACATTAAAATAGTATATTTGATGCAAATCTTCATCAGATACCTTTTCTACTTATCTTTCTGATAATCATATTGACCTTTTTTTCTCTATTAATTACATATTAGGATTTCCAAAATTTTTAAATTCCTTTGACTTGTTGCTTTATTGGGATTAACACTTACATGTCTATAGTATATCATTTTAAACGTTTTGAAATATTTTATTTATATTGTACCCACACATATTCATGGTGAGATTTGCAGGTTTTCTTTTGGTGCTATCTTTTTTTCAAGTTCTGCATCAGTTTTACCCTAGTTTTATGCTGCTCATTGAGAAATTTGCATTAATTTTTTATATGTTGACAGTTTAAATAGCATTGGATAAAATTCTTTCAAAGAATGATTTGGTTTAAACATTTATTTTGGAGGAAGTTCTTTGACAACTTTTGTCATTTTCTAACATAGTTAATGGCCTATTTCCCTTTTCTAACTTTTCATGAATAAGTTGGTAGTTTACATTTTTCTAGAAAGTCATGCATTTATCAATGAACCGCATGTTGTTAAGCTTATAATGACATTTTGCATCCCATTGTAATTGTTTCACCCATTCTTATTCTGCGTGTATATGCTACTTTGCATAATGTAATAAATTTTTGTGTTTTTATTTTTGCCTTTTTTGTGTGTGTGTGTGCTGCCAGAAACATATCCATCTTATTTCTCTTTTCTAGGAATCAGGTCGTTGACTTTTTTTTTTTTTGCGGTACGCGCAAGCCTCTCACTGTTGTGGCCTCTCCCGTTGTGGAGCACAGGCTCCGGACGCGCAGCCTCAGCGGCCATGGCTCACGGGCCCAGCTGCTCCGCGGCATGTGGGATCCTCCCAGACCGGAGCACGAACCCGTGTCCCCTGCATCGGCAGGCGGACTCTCAATGTATTATTTTTATAACTGATAAATTTTGGCTTACTGCAAATCTCTTACAATTCCTTACTGTCATCTTTCTTTTTCCTTCCTTCTTGATTTCTTTTTTCCTCTAAGTGATTTGGAAGTTGTAGCTTTCATGGGTAAATCAAAACTGTGCCAAAGCATTCTATACAATTAAATAAAAATCGATTTTATCCAGTTGGTGGGCAAATGCTATGGCTGGGAGTGTGACAATGGCCTGGGATCTCCTCTCTGGGAGCTCCCTTTATTATCCACTGGAGTCTACACAGTTGCTCCCCCCAGTACAGAGGGGAAGATGTTCTTCATTCTCAGTCTCACTTCTTTACTGTCCTGACACTCTGTTCTGTCTTATGTGCCAGGTAATATAGATCCATCATTATTTTAACCTCCTATTTAAAAAAAAAATTAAACCTACCCAAAAGTTGTAAGAATAATACAGTGGACACCCACATACTGTTTACCTAGATTTGGCCAAATGTTAAGATTTTCCAGATTTACATCGTGTGTGTGTATGTGTGTGTGTGTGTGTGTGTGTGCCAAATCATTTGATGATTTGATATGTGGTAATTATAATGACCCTGCATCCCTAAATACTTCAGTACAAATTTCCTAAGAACAAGGACTTTTTAATATAACCGCATCACAATGATGGAATGGAAAATGGAAATTTAATATGCCAAAATTTCTGTTACCAAATATACAACCTGTATTTGAATGCTACTAATCTTCCAGATAATGTCCTTTAGAGCAAAATAAAATATTTTTTCTTCTGGAGGACACCACCTTAGCCAGCTGACCAAAGCTACCATCATCAATATTGGGATAAAACCATTTTAAGAGTTCTCATCACAAGGAGAATTTCTTTTCTTTTCTTCTTTCTTTTCTTTTTATTGTATTGAAGATGGATGTTATCTGAACCTATTTTGATAATTTCACAATATATGTAAATCAGACCTTCATGTTGTATGCCTTAAACATATACAGTAATATATATCAATTATTTCTCAATGAAACTGGAAAAAAACAAAAAATAAACTCACATGTCTCTTGATCTGAGGTATTGAAAAGGATGCAACATCCATCTGTTCTTGCCAGAAATGCATAACCTGAATCTCATCATGAGGAAACATCAGATAAACCCAAGTTGAGTGTAATTCTACAAAACGGACCTGCAGTCTTAAAAAAAATGCCAAGGTTAAGAAACACAAAGAAAGGGTTAGGAGCTAATTCAGATTAAAAGAGATGTTAAGGACCTGACAACTGAGTACAATATATTACCCTGGATGAGACTGGAATAAAATAGCTCTAAAGCAGGGGTTGGCAACCTATTTTTGTAAAGAGCCAGATAATAAATATTTTAGGCTTTATGGACCATATGGTCTCTGTTGCATCTACTCAAGTCTGTGGTTGTAATGAGAAAGCAGCCATAGACAACATGTAAACAAATGGGGCATGGTTTTGTTCCAATAAAACTTTACTTACGAAAACAGATGGCGGGTGGGCTGTAGTTTGCAAACCCCTACTCTAAAGGGCATTATTGGGACAATCGGCAAATTTGAATATGGACAGAGAGCTAGATAATATTTTTATTTTATTTTATCAGTGTTAAATTTTCCAAAACTTGATAACTGTGGACAGTTATGTGAATGTCCTTCTTCTCTTCAGATATACACACACAGATTTAGAGGGAAAATTATATATGGATAAATAGATTAAATAGATTGATCAATAGATCTTTAATCTATATCCAAGTGCTAATCTAGGATCATGGCTTAAATGGAAATGATTTCTCCCCTTTTCTTTCTTTTTTATGGTTTTGAAGAATCAAACTTTTTTTTTTAGACTATCCCTCAATTTGCATTTATCTCGGGATTAGATTCAAGCTATACATTTTTGGTACAAGTACTATGAAAGCAATATTCATTTTTTTTTTTTTTCGTGACCTTGCTGAACTCATTTATAGTTCTAGGAGTTTTTTTTTTTTTTTTTAACATCTTTATTGGAGTATAATTGCTTTACAATGGTGTGTTAGTTTCTGTTTTATAACAAAGTGAATCAGTTATACATATACATATGTCCCCATATCTCCTCCCTCTTGCGTCTCCTTCCCACCCTCCCTATCCCACCCCTCTAGGTGGTCACAAAGCACAAAGCACCAAGCTGATCTCCCTGTGCTATGTGGCTGCTTCCCACTAGCTATCTACCTTACGTTTGGTAGTGTATATATGTCCATGCCTCTCTCTCGCTTTGTCACAGCTCACCCTTCCCCCTCTCCATATCCTCAAGTCCGTTCTCCAGTAGGTCTGTGTCTTTATTCCTGTCTTACCCCTAGGTTCTTCATGACATTTTTTTTTCTTAAATTCCACATATATGTGTTAGCATACGGTATTGGTCTTTCTCTTTCTGACTTACTTCACTCTGTATGACAGACTCTAGGTCTATCCACCTCATTACAAATAGCTCAATTTCGTTTCTTTTTATGGCTGAGTAATATTCCATTGTATATATGTGCCACATCTTCTTTATCCATTCATCCGATGATGGACACTTAGGTTGTTTCCATCTCCGGGCTATTGTAAATAGAGCTGCAATGAACATTTTGGTACATGACTCGTTTTGAATTATGGTTTTCTCAGGGTGTATGCCCAGTAGTGGGATTGCTGGGTCATATGGTAGTTCTATGTGTAGTTTTTTATGAAAGCAATATCTGCTCTATTCAGCACATCAAACCAGGAGGCACACGATGCCAGTTTATGCCCTTATCGGTGAGGTTAGCATTGATCACTCGGTAAACAAGGGGTTTTCCAGATTACTCCACTGTAAAAGTAATTTGGTTCCTCATTATTTTAAAATTTGTTCAAACAGCCTTCCTAGTGAGATCTGACAACTTCCTCTGTTCAGAGGAGCCATCATTTTTTGTATTTCATACACTTGCATAAAAGAACCATCTGCATTGTGTCGATGATCTTCGAACTCTATAGATGCTTGTGAATTCTTCTTGTAAGAGTTGACATTCGTTTCTGCCACATTAAAATTCTTTCCATTATATTTTCACGTGCAACACAGAGGCCAGGCCTCTTTGTCATGTGGGTGGGCCCCTTGTTGAGGCCCAGTCTGTTTAAGAACACACTCTTCTATTTAAAGGTTATTGTGTGAATAGCAAATAACTTCCACAGCTGGGTGTGAGGTGATGGCATTGATTCATAGAGCTTTCAGGGCTGCTATGCTTTGCATTACTATAGTTGGAAGGTTTTATTAAAAGCTATACATTATAATAACCTAGTTTTTTAATGAATATGGGTCTTAAGATATTGATGTACCAGCTACACAGCTAATTAAGAGTCCTGAAAATCAAAAATACCAAGTTTAAGGTTTTCAGTGTTTTAAATGACTTTTACAACCGAGAATGTATAGAATCACCAAAATGATTGTCTTTGCTTCAGCTGCAGACCTCGGGGGGCACTAATAAGCAAGCTGGGATCCGGAGAGCTCAGGTACATGCAGCTCTGTCATCATATCTACTTTAACAGTTGGGCATCCTGGAACAGTGATGGGCATATGGTAAGTTGCATTTGAAATGAACAGATGAATATGCTCATTAAAAGAGAGGCAGTCTTAACTCCAGACAGAGCGATGGGGTTAGTAATGTGGGTACATCCTTCCTGAGGAATTAGGCCACACGATGTGCTTAGCTGTGATGGAAAAGGCCGAGCACCTTGCAAAGCCAGTGGATTAAGAGAATTCTCAAGCTCAACACATTGGAGTTGAAATAGGAAATCATCTGAGGTTCCTTCACCTTGATGGATGGGGCCATGTAGTACATTTTGGCTCTGAAAACAAATATACCCAGAAGAGTCAAAGGGAGGTGACTACTGAAAGCGAGTAAACTCAGAAGTCACTGTCCTTCCAATTATCTTCAGAAGAGATAAAGATTTATTGAAGGATGTTTGTTCAGGATGATCAACGGTTTCCTGTCCGGCTCTGGGTACCCAGCAGAAAATGTTCATTTTCTGTAGTGAATGGAGGATACCAATTTATCTCTTTTTCCAGAGGCTGCGCTTTGCTGGAGGGGCAGAGAGTGAGCACACCTAACTCAGGCTCTTCCATCACGATCTTCATACAATGGGGTTTGATAAATTCTCCTTATGAAAATATCCTGCAGTGCATTGGCTTCCTACAGGAAGTTTCGGTGGTTGTTCCTCTCAGACACGGGCCAGCAGAACACTTGGGCAGAAGTGAGTGTGGGAGGAGTGGGCAAGGGTGCTGAGGTACAGCCAGAACACACAGTTACTTGTCCGGCTCTGAGGTCTGTGGGACAGAATCAGTGCTGATCAAAATTTCACCCGAGAAGCCCAGAGCCACTCCAGCCACTCCAGCCAGGGAACCAAAGCTTCTAGCTGGAGCTGCGTTGTAAGATGAGGGTGGTGGGACAGGACGCAGTATAGCTGTTTCTTTTGCTCTCATTGGCCAGCCATGTGTTGACTAGCTTTCATCCCCAGAGCAATGCTCATCCCCAAATGCCCACTCTGTTTCTGCAACCCCCAGAGGCCCAACCCAAGTCTAGGCAGCCATCCTCACTGTGGTCTGACAGAAGGCGGGGACTTTCGACAACTGCTTGCGGTAGGAAACGAAGAAAGGTTTTCCAGCATGATGTTTCTGATGCTAATGGGGATTTCCACTCCCCTAGGAGCCTGCATCCCTTCCTCATTCCTGTCTACGCATCCACCTTAACTATTCTTCCTTCCTCAGAGACCCCACTACACTGTAAAAGTGGCCCTGGGTAGCTGCAGCTCCTCTCCATGTATGTGATTTGCTTCTAACCCAATTTTCCATCTGAGTTAACAAGACCAAGTGAGGTGAAGCAATTTGACCTTGATCCCCAGTGAGCCTGGGACTGAGTCTACATTTAGCAGAGAACTCACCTCTTGCCTCCAAGGGCTGCCCCCAATAGCCACTATGTCCCTGAGCCTTTCAGCTGCACTTGGATGTGGGTGAGATTAATATCTACTGAAGCACCAGATGGATGTTTGACAACCCATATCACCTGCCAGGCCATGCTGAAGAGTCCTTCATCCCTCCTAAGCCAGGCACCATCAGTTCTTCCATCCATCCATCTAACATCCATCAATCAACTTTTGTAAGTTAGTAAGACAAAGTTTCCAGAGGGCATGCTTGTCCCTCACAGTACGGTGGGAGGTAGTCTGTGGCTCAAGGCAGTCCAGTTCGGCAGAAAACCTCTGGCAGAGACTGGATTTAAGGGGACAAGGATTTCCCCTAGAAAGAGGCATGTGGCAGGAATTTCAGACCCCGGAAAAGTATGGAGAGCAGGAAAGCAAAGTAAGAAATGAGGCAAAGGTACAAATGTATTGCATTGGGAATATACGGTGGAGATCAGTAGAAGCTCACACTCTACCACGGATAAAGCAACAATCCAGGGTTAGAGCAGTGAGACAAATCCAGTCCCTGTCTGCAAAGGCCTGGCCTGCGGAAACTCAGCTGGCTTTACTTAGGGCCTGGATGGCCTGGATGTGAAGGTTCCAAGCCTCGAGGACTCAGAGGGAGTGTGATTGCTGAGGTCAGAACCCAACACAAACATGCAAAGATAAGCGCAAAGGAGAGTCATCTGTTCCAGGGAGGGGAGAACAGGTGGCAGACAAGTGGTCCCGGCAAAAGGCTGAGATGGACCCAAGTATCCAGAGTGGACATTCAAGTAGAGGGTAGGCAGACAATTGGCAGATGGGTGGCAGCCGGTGTCCGGCATTCATACAGGTGGGCAGCCAGACGGTTCCCATTGTAAAGATAGCTGGCAACGTGTGACTGTGGTCTACACGAGGTCCAGGCAAGTCACTGATGAGATCTGAGCTCAGCAGAGACTCAGGTGAACAGAGAGGTGGCACCACAGGATGGCCAGGCATTCAGAGAGCATCATGGAATCCCACCAAGTCCATGTATCCCTCACTATCCAAATTGTCTGCTATCCAAACTCGAGTATTGAATAGAGTTGGGTGGGTAGGAATTCTTGTATCAGGGACCCAGTCCTATGAAGACTGAGTTCCATAGAGTAGATTATCCTGAAACTGGAAAGACTGGGAAAGACCTCGATGCCAGGTTAGCGAACATAGGCTTCCTAAATAAGTGCTACATGGCCTTTACTGGTAAGGTCTCAGTCCTGTGAGAGGTCAGACAGGCTATAATGTCTGGAGCCACTGGACAGTGTACCATTTAAGATTCCAGTTCCTTGTACACCTGTTCCCCATCCTGTAAGAGGCTCTGTTTGTGACAGAGCAAACAACAAGGGCTGGGCATAGCTGCGAGTCGAGCCATCACCAACTCTGTGGTCTCACGTGGCTCGGCCAAGCCTGGCTTCCACACAAACTCTTTGGCCTCACATGGCCCTGTGGCTCCCCCCTCTGCTCCCTACAGCTCCTCAAATGGGTCACACTCTCTCCTTCCACAGGGTCTTCATACTTGCTTTTCCATCTGCCTAAAACCATCCTCCCTCTCCCCTTCACCACCTGTGCATCCTTTAGACCTCAGCTCAGCCATCACTTCCCGTGGGAAGCCTCCTCTGACCCCCTGAGGAGACATACACTCCCTCTGAGAGCACCATGGCGAGCACTTGTGACAGTTGTAACCATGTGTCCGTTCTTGTGACTGTTTGGTTACTGTGCAGCCCCTTCCCTGCGCTGTAATGTCACTTATTTCATTCACTCCAGCTTCCAGAACAGGAAATGATCGCCTGTAGATGTCCAATGAAGGGCTGTGGAGTGAATGAATGAATGAATATCCTTGGGGAACACACAGCCTCCATCTTATATTTACACACATGTACAATGTGGGCAATGAAAGTAACCTGCCAGCATGATTGTGGTGAGGGTTCAATCATAAAGCACCTATATATATATCCTCCCAGGGTGCCTGGCACACGGCGGCACCCCTCACCTTCCAATTCTTTTGTTCTGTTCTTCCCAGTACCCAAGACAGATGAGGCCTCCTTGCCCCTGCCTGGGGCTCTAACCTGCACTTAGCCTTGAAAGAGACACAGCATGCTAAGGGTACTGATTAGGGTGCCAAACTGACCTATGGCGTGGCCGTGGCAAGGCTTTCTTTCTCGTTGTTTCTCTTAAGCCTCACTTTTCTCACCTGTAAAGTGGGGATTTTAATTATACTTGCCTCACAGAGTTGTCATTGATGATACATGGCACAGTGCTTACAACAGTCTCTGACGTGAGATTTGGGAATTGATGGTGGTTGTTACTCTATATATCTTTATATCTCTGTCACAGGAACCCAATTAGACACTCGTGGGAAAGGAATTCTTTGGAAAGACTCCTATCAGCAGCACTGCCCTGCATATGGATTTAACTTCAGATCTCTACAGGTCTGGAATTAGAACCAGGACAATTAATGAGCCTCCTTTGAGCAGGACAGGGTTAAGCTCTGCCTTACCCCAGTGGAGATGGAATTTGCTTAAGCTCTGTCTTATGATGGGGTGTGGTCACCTGCTCTGCAAGCTGCATGGTACATGGGTCCCAAAGACTTCAATGATTCTTCAGTATTACTAGGGTCAAAGAGGAATATTGAGAGCAACTGAACCATATACACTATGCAATGACTGATAGGCAATTATGCATAGCTATTTTGGGTGCACACACATACATACTCATCGAGCTATAATTAGTATGCTTTGGGATTCTGTATTATCTCTGATCATTCGCTCCACACCAAATTGAAGAGCTGCTTGATCTTCTTGGTCAAGTATCTCCAAAGGAAATCTCTCTTCCTTAGTGATGTTGCCTTCCTCTTCTCTGCTTCTCCCTAGTTCCCTCACTTTTCCATTTTCACTATTGCAGATTAAAAAGGTACTGTAGGGCTTCCCTGGTGGCACAGTGGTTGAGAGTCCGCCTGCCGATGCTGAGGGCGTGGGTTCGTGCCCCAGTCCAGGAAGATCCCACATGCCGCAGGGCAGCTGGGCCTGTGAGCCATGGCCGCTGAGCCTGCGCGTCCGGAGCCTGTGCTCCGTAACGGGAGAGGCCACAGCAGTGAGAGGCCCGCATACCGAAAAAAAAATAAATAAATAAAAAATTAAAAGTTACTGTAGCCTTTGAAACCACCGGGACCAGAGCTCAGGTGACTTCTGTGCCATTTATGAAGTCTATAGCCTCTGGCTACTTGTTAAGCTTTCTGAGTCCATTTCCTCCATTAGAGAACCAGAATAACGATAATCGCCCTAATAGTATTGGTATAAAGATTAAATGTCATCATGAAGGTAAAACACCTTTAAACATGCCTGGCAAGAGGAAGCAAAGTAAGTGATAATCCTGTTTTTTCTTCCCTATTTTAGTGCGCTTTGGACTCAGTTCAGGGTTTTACACTAACTACAGAAAACTTTTCAACCGCCCTTTCTCAAAGTTTGGATTTTAATCTAGACTCTTCATCAACCACGTAAAAAGCTCTCACTGCTGCTGCTCCTGTTTTGCTATTCTTCAGAACTGTGCACTTCTTGAATTTGGGTACATCTCCTCCACCTTAATTCTAAATTGATTATTTGAAACAGATTTGGTTTCTCTTTTTCTCTCTGCATCGTTTTGGGAGGAGGAGATTTCGGATTGCCATGGCTTTTTGTGGCAAGAGAACCACTTTCAGATTAAATGCCCGTTAAAAATTTCCCTCTAGTTGACAAAGTCATTGCAGATTTCAAAGACGGCCCTAAGTAATTTAACCATTTCTTGCATTGCCATAGTGATACAGACAGAGCAAGAAGTAGCTACTATTCATACTGTATTTGGACCTGAACCCTCTTGTACTTAAAACTGAGAAGAGGGTCCATATGTTTGGCCTGGAGTGGCAGGGGCTTTGGAAATCAACCATTGTAGTTGGCAGGGGTGTGGATCCCTGGGCTGGTCAGGGTGGAGTGTTCATATAATTGAGAGTAATTATGTTGACAAAATGGGGAAGTGTAAGGGCACCTCATAATTACAAACAGATGTGTTTGAAGAATGGCAGCCAGTCTTTCAGGGGCCCCACAGACTGATGCTTCATCATGAACTCATATCCCCAGTGGGACAGAGAGGCTTCAGCACCTCTGATGACCCAAACATTGCAAGCCAGGGTGATTGAGCTATTTTCAAAGAAAACTGTACACCAGGAAATCAGATGAGGAGGGTAGTATAGTAAGAAAAACATCAGTTTTGGAACCAAATGGTCTAGTTTAAATAGCAGATATACTACTTAATAGCTGGGGGATTTCACGGTAGCTATATGAACAATCTATCTTGCTTTCCCTGTCTCTAAAATGGGTAGCATAATACCCACCTTGTGGAGTTGTTAGTAGAACTTACACAGTATAGGTAAACTGTCGACACATAACAGGCACACAACAGTTGTTAGTCCAACCAACGTCATCGCTGTAGTCTCCTACCTGATCTCCCTACTTCTATTCTGACCCCAGGATTTTCTGTCCTCTGGAGGAATTTTTTAAACGTAAGTCAGAACACACAACTGCTCAAAACTTTCTAATAGCTTCCCATTACACTTGGACTACAATCCAGGATCTTCCTCCTGTAGGATCTGGGCCCAGCTCTTGGGGCTCCTCCAACCTCTATTTCCACCTTCCGTCTTCCTAGTGCCTGCCACCCAAGATCTTCTCTTGGTTCTTTAAGCATATGTCAAGTCTGTGCCACAGATGTTTGCATTCTTGGCCACTTCTCATCACTCATTTCCCAGCTTCAGTATGATAACTCAAAAGAGACTTTCCTCGACCACTGTCTTGGCTGTGTTTCCTAGAAATAGAGCCTGAGAGAAGGGTTTGGGAGCACATGCTTTGTTTAGAGTGTATACTTAGGAAAAACCTACAAAAGGGTGAGAGCAGCAAGGAGGGGAAGAGGAAAAGAGAACCAGGACATGGTCTGAGATGTGATCTTAGGTAATGTCTAGCTTGGCCTGATCTATGGGTTGTGATGGTCGTGGGGGATCTGGAGGGTAAATCATTCCTCATAGGTGGCCAGCCTTGAAGGAAGGAGCCAGGCTTTTGTACCACTGTATCAATCCATCATTGGCTGACTCCAAGGCATCTCCTACCAGCCAAGGACAATTTTCCTGAGAAGGTCTCGCATTTAAGCCACAGGGTTATCCTCCAGCAGCTGGAGGATGTGTGCACTGGCTTGACGATAGGATCTAGCAGGACATCAGCTCACCTGCTGCAACCACCTGCCCCAGCATTGCCATCTACGCACTGTCACATAAACCTAGCTTAACTTTTGGCTTACATTTATTCTCTGATATTTTTCTTGCTTAATTACTTGTTGATTTTCTGTCTCCCTGACTAGAGCATAGGATCTTGAAAGCAGTGACATCGTCTGTTTTGTTCATAGATACATCTCTAGACTCTAGAACAAAGGCTGGTTTAATGAGTGAGTGTTGATTGCCATCCACCTTCTCCTGGAATGAGGAAAAAAAATTGTGTTCAGACAAAGAATGCGTTAAAAGCAAAATGAGAAGACTGACTTGTCCATTGTCCTTGTCATGGTTACCTGCTCCCTGGAGTTCCTTTGTTTCCTCGACCATTTTCATGTTCCATGAGTGAAAAGTAAAGTTGGCTGCTTTTTTTTAAAAAAAGGCATTCCACAGAAACTTGCTTATAAACCATGTTTTCTGAAACAATGGTATGTGTCACCAGGGAGGCAAAGTCAGCTCTCAGCACTTATCCTGAAATATTTACAGAACAGATTTGAAGAAAGGGAAAGGAAGAGCTGTCCCCAGAAGCTTATTTCCATAGTTTATTTAATGACTCACCCTCCTCCCGAAAATATTCCCCAACCAGTTAATTGCTACTGGGGCCAAATTTTATGGAGTAAGTATTTTCTGTGGATGAAGTGATTCTCCCCCCAGATCATTCATGGGTATCAAAGCACAATCTGTTATGTGCGGTACTGTTGTTGTCTCCCTCTCCCTTTTCGTCTTTGGGGAAAGGAGATTATGGCCAAATAGCAACATGTTAGAGGATTAATAGGATAATGAGATGTGTACTTCCATCTCATACCGTCTCTACACAAATCACACACACACAACTCCCGCTGAAAGATGATGGCTGCCAACAGCTTTTGTAGCAGCCTTTCTGAAAGTTCCAGCTTCTCATGGACCCTCTGGCCATCAAAAATTCAGATTGTCTAACAAATTCTGGACCATTTAAATAAGGAGCCAGAGGCATGAGGAAAGACAGCAATACAGTTGCATGTAGGAAGGCATGAGAAGAGAGTCATGAGGCCTGAGGCAGTGTAATGTAAAATAATTCAATGCTATTGCATGTAGAAGTCATGAGGCCTGGGACATTGTAATATAAAATAATACAACGCTATTTGGAGGCCTTGCAAAGCATCAAGCATTGTGCTAAGCAATTTCAAACATTATATCATTGGATCCTTTTCAAATGCTGTGAGATACAGTATGTTCGTTTTACAGATAAGAAAACTGATATACATATAGGGTACGCAAGCTATCCTATATCACACTGTTGGTTTGATGGTTATTTATTGGTTTTGCCTGTCCAGCAATCATTTGCCATTATTCAGGTCATAGTACCCTGATTTGCCTTTGAAAATGCATTTTCCCAATTTTTTAGTACATGTTGTATGGAAATGGGGCTGACTCCATTTCACAACCTGGGTCTGGCTAAGCAGATTGTTCCATTATCCTGACCATTTTGTGAATTCAGTATGGGCACATGGCCTTGGCCAGGCCAGTGAGACTGAGCTCCTGCATTTTCCTGGGTATGTTAGGAAAGATAATAGCCCTTTCTTGTGATTGCTCGGGTAAGATAAGTGTAGCTAATTGTGATGCTGTTATGAAAGAAATTAGAGACGTATGATAAAGAGAGACATATTCCCAGTGCCATAGTTTTAGCACCTGTGTTCCACCATTGCTGAAGTTGCTGCTACCCATGTGACTTTTTAGGAGGCCAACACTTTTCCTTTATTCCTTAAGACAGTTTAAGGTAGATTTCTCTCTCTAGCAGTTGGATGAGTGTTAAGATTGAATTTAAATAAGTAATGGTTGACCTTGGATATTAAGAACGGCTGACCCCTCAATGCTTATGTACAGAGCTGGAGAGCAGATACACTCCAAGGATCATGCAAGGGGAAAAGATTGGATATTTAATCTGCTTTTTCTATTGAACCTTTGACTATTTTAAACACAGTTCTTATTCAACTGGCCACAGAAGTAACCTAGAAGAGAAAGAATGAGACTAGGAATACAGATTGAAACACTAAAGAAACCTGGTCTTGGAATCAGTCAGTACCTGGTTCAAATCTCAGCTCTGATGCTACATATCAAATAGAGAATTACTGAACCTCTCTGCACCGTGGTTTTCTCATCAGTAAAATGTGATGATAAAACCTGTCTCATAGGGTTATTCTGAGAAATAAGGAGCTGTATTTATGTAAAGCCCTTGGCCAGTGTAGCCACCCTATAAATATTAGTTTCCCATCCACCCTCAAGTGCAACCTATCTGACCCTGACTGCCGAAGCTCACAAATACTGACATAGGGAAGTGGTTAGGAGCTCTCCACCATGTCCATCCACAAATAGTAGTTCCTGGTTTTAGGACAAGTAAATGAGGCACGTTTGGGCTCATTCTCTAGGGGTTTGAATAACTAAGTATATGTGTACTTTATAGAGTCTTTGAGGGAAGGCACGTTTCTAAACAAAACCACCCTAACTCATAGAAAAATCTTGTTTCAGCCAAATAACTGAAGTGTCTTTGACACCTTGTCAAATAACTGATTTGACTGATTTGTCTCTCCCCTCTGAATAAAGGTTGTCTGGATGGATCAAGCCAAGGAGATCTCTTGACAACTTATAATAATAGCAGGACCATCATTCATCTCCACGCTGGCCCCTGAACAGGAAACAGGTGTGTACAAGGTCATCTGCGCTCCAAAGAGTCCTTTAAAGTCAATGACACGTGGTAATGAAAAACTAGTTTGAGTTAGGGCATAGATAATGACTGGAAAAAAGTCTAGATAGATTTGTTTCCTGAAGAAAGGGGTGATGCCTTTATCATCTTCCTGCTGTGGGTCTCTGGGTCTAGTCAAAGGCCATGTGCATAGCAGTGAGGAATAAAACTGAGAGGGGATGGATGGAGAGATGACCAGATCCCAGACCTGGCTGCAATTATTAGAGTCCACTTAACCAACGTGTATTTATTGAGAGCCCACTATGTACCAGGAAGTGTTCTAGGTGCTGGGATGCAGATAAAACTCCCATCCTCATAGTATGTTAGAACATGATAAGTACTGTGAACAAAACAATAAGGCAAGGAAGGGGAATCAGAATGATAGATGCCAGAATACAGGAGGCAAAAACTGCAATTTAAAATGGAGTGTTTGCTGAAGACCTCAATGAAAAGGCGGTGTTTGAGGGGAGAAAAAAAGGAAATGAAGAAAAAAATAAAATGCTGGATTTCTGGGAGAAGAGCATTCCTCGAAGTAGAGGCCTGCCTAGCATGTCGGCAGACAGCAAGAAGGAGTCAAGGGGCAGAGAACACAGTAGGAGGTGGGGGTCAGGTCGTGGGTAGCCTGGGATGGAAAGGGGAGAGGCTGGGATACTGAAAGCCTTTTCCTGTTTGGAAGAGAGGAAGACACAAGCCAGTTCTGAGCAGCTCTTACTTCCATTTAATGAGTCCCTCTGTTGCCACTGCTCTGAGAATAGACTCTGGAGGCACATGAAGAGGGGGAGCGAGACATGGGCAGGGGAACAAGGCAAGCAGTTATTACAGCAAATGCAGGTGACCCATGAGAGTGACTTAAACAGAGAAGACGGCAGTGAGAGGATGAGGCATGGCTGGCGTACAGAACGTTTTAGACTGTGCTCAGCCTTCACCTATAGACAGGGGTAAAACAAGTGGTCATCCTGCTGGAACAGACCCGAAAGAAAAGTTCTAGACTTGAATAAAATTGACAGTGTCTCTGGTCAAGAACCTTAAGGCCATTTGGCAAAGTGCCATGTTGGAATCATAGGCAAGAGTACACGTTTAGGGCTTCCCTGGTGGCGCAGTGGTTGAGAGTCCGCCTGCCGATGCACGGGACATGGGTTCGTGCCCCGGTCCGGCAAGATCCCACGTGCCGCAGAGCGGCTGGGCCCGTGAGCCATGGCCGCTGAGCCTGCGCGTCCGGAGCCTGTGCTCCGCAACGGGAGAGGCCACAACAGTGAGAGGCCCATGTACCGCAAAAAAAAAAAAAAAAAAAAAAAAAAAAGAGTACACGTTTATAATTCCTCCAGCCCTGGAAGTGAGGCAAAAAGGAAATGAAGGAGGTGGGGGCATCTGTGAGCAAGGCATGGCCAAGGGCGGTGACTGGTGTTTGGGAGCGGAGGTGTTACAGATTCCCCCTTGAATGTCCTCTGTGCACGGGATGCAGAAGCAAGAAGCTTCACAGAGCCCCAGCGGGTGAGAAAGGGTGTCAGCTGTGGAGCACCTCCGAGAAACAAGGTGGAAATGGGGTCTACAGAGAACAGCAGTCTCCCCAAGTCTGTGGGCTGCACTTTGTGCTCTTCGGGAGGTGTTTCAGGTGGGGGAGGTGTGAATGGGGAGGATGGTGGATACCCAGGGCCGGCCTCCTCCGGGTTTTCTTTTTGTGGGAAATCAGAAGGAACATATAAAATGACTCCTTCTCCTCCGGAGAAAGATACTGATTGAAGATGATCCTTCCAAATTTCATTGCAGAAAATGAAGAACGGCTCCCAGTGACTGTGATTTGCTACCCTCCTGACCCAATGCTGAGGCGGGAGAAGGCTCATCCTTCATGCTGCTTCCTCTGTGCCAGAAGGCGGCACTCACCTCAGGGCACCATGCATCTTTCACCTGGACGGAGTCCTGGATCTGACGAGAGTCAGAGCTCATTTTGTTAATCTTCCAAATCCTATCAGAGATCAACCCCTGGCAGAGGTCTGAATCTGAACACGAAAGGAAATACAGGAGACAAGAGAGAGTGTACACGCATTAACCATTTCCTCTCAACGGGGCATCATGCCAAATACTTCTCACGTGTCATCGTATATAACTTTCAAACACCCTCAGAAGCAGGGTCTGGAAGGTGACTTAATCAACAAACTGAAAACAATTAAGTGACTTGCGCCAGGTCACCTCTACCCTAAGTTTCTCACCCCAACATCATGATCTCCACGTTTCAGGATGCTGCTTCCTGTACAGGCTCTAGAAAAGGGGTATTCAGCCTGTGCCTCTCTCTGACCATGCCACCGGGAAATGTTCCACATGAAGCCATGCCACCTGGCTGCTGCTGTCCATGGGCCTGCCTGGCACGAGCCTGCAGATTACAGAAGAGGGAATGAGGGCAGGCACTTACGTTTTCCAAGCACATCCGTTGTGACAGGTTTTGTACTGTCTTTTACATACAGGATTTCATTTATCCCCCATCATAGCTGCTTGGGGAAAATATTACCTTCCATGGAGAAGCTCAGTGTTTACCCAGCGCACAGGTAGCTTTTCTGGGAGGCTGGGGCAGCCCCCAGTATGTTTCCAAATTCCATGCTCATGGGTGCATGAGCCCTGGGGAATCTCCCTGGTCGACAAGGTCCGGGGGCCACTCTCTGATTCTTTTCATCAAGAGTCACGGAAATTAAATTCAGAAAATCAGACTTGTCAGAATTGCTGAGGTCCGAGTGTACCAAAGAGGCATCCTGGATTTTCTGCTCTCATGGGTAAGTGATCAGCAGGGAGGGTGGATTGTAACCTGCTCCCCACTGCCATTATCAAGAGTGTCGATGGGCCTGGGGCTCCAAAACCTGGCATTGCCACTCACTAGCCGTGTGACCTCATACATGTTACCTGGCCTTTCTGTTTCCTTAGCCACAAACGATATTGGGTATAAAAATTTGCTCCCTCCCAAGTTTCTTGTGAGGAAAAATGAGACACTGTTTAATAGCGTTTAGTGCCATGCTTATTGTGTGCTGGATAACTCCTAGCAGTAGTACTGGTTGCCGAATAACTAGTACTTGTAACCAAAGTCTTTTCACTGTCAACAGCAGTTTGCTCTGCAGGGTCATATTTATTTGAAATTATTTAGAGTCACCATTGCAAGGAAGAGATGAGAAGGGAAAAACAGGAACAGGAGATAAAGGACAGGAAAGCTGGTGGACAATGCTTGAGAATGCTGGGGGGGACCACAGTACCATGTGTGGGAACACTTTAGCCCAAGGGGCCACTGATGGTCAGGATCGCTCTCCCAGAAGGCAGTAGGGCCCCACGGAAGAGGGAATGAGCACCCAGTCCTGGGCCAGTAGTGATAGGTAAAGGAGGAAAAGAGAGGCCTTATCTTACCTGCTAGGTCATTTTCTCATGAAAGTGTTACAAGCCCCGTGCTTGGCAGGGCTCAGGCATGGGTGGGGTGCCTTTTCACTTCTGCTTTATCAGAATTCCCAGCCGTCTCCTGTCTGACCAGCCAGCCCTTCATTCCAGCGCGTGTGGTACAGACAGGCTGCCTAGATGTATTCATCATGCAAATGGTTGCAATTTTTCTGCTTGGCTTGCTCCAGTCCCAGCATCCCACCCACACACAGACACACACTTCCATCCCTTCTGGACAATCTTATTTTGCTCTGATGGCTTTAAGGATCATTATTTCTCGTGTGTTTTCTACTGAAAAAGACAAAGGAGAGAGCTGTAGTCCTCAACTCAGGCTGTGGCTTCTAATTATCTTATTAAAACCATTTGGGTTCCTTAAGCCTTTTATGATGGTGGCCCTAGGACAATCTTCCTAATTTCTCATGTCATTTTCAAGGATGTCTTAATACCTGCTGATGAATTCAAGGTGAGGGAACTTTGCTATAAATTTTTTTTTTTTTAATCAAAACATTATTCTCACACACAAGTAGTCTTGGCTTTAAGAGGTCTGTGCAGGGAAAAGGGACATTTTGGAGTGTTTGCTCTTCACAATGAAGGCCCACCTTCTCTAAGTCTTCCTGTTTCATAGATTTAGGAAACAGGAAGACTTAGAGGACTCAAGCTTATTTTAAGATATAATAATTTTTTAAAATGCCTTTGTTGTTAGGCTGAAGGTAGCTTACCTGCTCATTTGTCAAATCTGTGTGATTCTTATTGCCAGCAGAATGAGAAACAGGTATAGGACAAGAGAGGACAGAAAACATTTATTTCAAAGGGGAAAATAAGGATCTTCTTCTAACATGATTACCAATGCACCATCTCCCTGATGGAAGATAATGCACTAGATATCTGAGTCATTATATGGCAACCTCTTTGGATACAACAAGTTTTCAAAATGATCTAAGTAGTTGTGGGTTAAAGATAGGAAAGTCACATCATTAGAAGCTTCCATGATCCACAAAATAGACCACCCTGAGAAGCCCAGCTACCTGCAGGATGTCACTAACCCCTTATCTGCCTTTTAAGACTACCATGTCTCCTCGTCTGTGTAGCTTGCTTTCTTGTCCCATCAACCTCTTCTCTCTCAAAATATGTGCTCACACCATATCTAATCACATCTTTGAGTTCCCCAAACCATCTTGCCCCTAACACTTCCAGACTGACTCTACCCATGCTCTCCACTCTCACCTCCTGCCTCAACCCGCTACCCCTTGCCCTCCTAGCACAGGGGTCCCCAACCCGCATTAGGAACCAGAGGTGAGCGGCAGGCAAGTGAGCGAAGCTTCACCTGTATTTACAGCCGCTCGCTCCCCATCACTCGCATAACCACCTGAGCTCCGCCTCCTGTCAGATCAGCGGCAGCATAAGAGTCTCATAGGAGCGCGAACCCTACTGTGAACTGCGCACGCGAGGGATCTAGGTCGCGTGCTCCTTATGAGACTGTAATGCCTGATGATCTGAGGTGGAGCTGAGGCGGTGATGCTAGTGCTGGGGAGCGGCTGCAAATACAGATTATCGTTAGCAGAGAGGTTTGACTGCACAGAGACCAAAATAAATCAACTGCTTGCAGACTCATATCGAAACCCGCTCAGTGAGTGGCAAGTGACAACAAGCTCAGGGCTCCCTCTGGTTCTGCATTATGGTGAGTTGTGTAATTATTTCATTATATATTACAATGTAATAATAATAGAAATAAAGTGTACAATAAATGTAATGCGATTGAATCATCACAAAACCATCCCACCTCCCCTGCAGCCCCCCAGTCCATGGAAAAATTATCTTCCACGAAACCGGTCCCTGGTGCCAAAGAGGTTGGGGACCGCTGACCTAGCAAATTCAGCAGAAGTACCACCTCCTCTGTGAAACCTTTCCTGACCCCCACAGGCAGCCTTATGTCCTTCCTCCCTGCTATTTCTACCTGGCTCCACTGAGTTTCAATCATTGTCAATCAAAGTCAACAAGTGGCAGAAAGAGTAGTATCACAAAATATCCTATCTTTATGTATCTCCAAGTGCGTATCATTTAGGCTTATGGACTCCTGGGGATTTCTTTTGTACATTTGGAGAAACTGAGGAAGTGCACTGTTTTAGCCTCAAGAAGTTATATACCACAGGGAATACAAGTTAAAACGTTCGTGTGCTGGGCAATCCTTATCTGTGGATTAACTATGATGAGTGAGGACAAAAAGAATTGTATAAAAAACTGCCATTCTGGACACAAATCAACACCAAAGCAGTGAATCCACTTAATTCCGTTCATTGCACAATCATCCATCTCCTACTAGGAGCAGGCACTGTACTGGCTACTTGTTTGGGGATCCACCCAAAGCTCCAAGGTGAGGTCTGGACATCGCAGAGCTATAAATTGAATGAGATCATAGACAAGGCAATGATATATCCCCTGTGGGGTAAATGCTAATACTGGAGGGATTTTTTTTTTTTTCCTGATAGGAGACCAACAGCATTTCTTGTAGTTTCCATCCACTCTCCCTAGTTCTGCCTCCTGGTGGGACGCATAAAAAGTTCAAAATTCTTTACAATACAACTGTATAACTTTTTTTAAAATTTTATTTTACAAGCATTCTTAGGCTACTCTCTCCATTTTGCCTCAAGCCATCTCTTCTTTTAAGAAACAACTGTCTTCCTGGGACTTCCCTGGCGGTCCAGTGATTAAGACTCTGTGCTTCCACTGCAGGGGGCATGGGTTCAATCCCTAGTCAGGAACTAAGCTCCCGTAAGCCTCTCGGCATGGCTGAAAAACAGAAAAGGAAGAAACAACTCTCTTCCAATTGTTTCCTGTTCTGAAACGACGGCTTCTACATCCTGGCGAGTCTTTCCTTGACTCCCCCTGTCAGTATTGCTCTTAGAGTAGGCCGGCCAGCTCTAGACCCAGTGTGCAGCTGTGGTCTGAACCATGCTGCCATGTGTCACCAGCTACTTCCATAATCTATCTCCTGAAGGCACTGTCAATTTTTTTGGAAAGTTTTGGATCATGATTCAGCATATTAGATATCTACATATTAGACCCCTTTCCTATTCTTGTCATGCAGAAACTTGATAGGAATATCATCATTGCCTTTATAAGTCCATAATAATCATTTGAACAGGATAAAAACAATGTGCAGCCTCTGTCATGAAGCAATGAGTTCTACCCTGGAGTCACGGACCAGCAAGGGAGGTGGGGTATTAACATAAGGTTGCCAATATTTTATTTTGCCAAGTTAGGACATTATTTACTTATTTTAAAAAGGAAAGAAAAGAAAGTACTGCCATCACCATCATTTGATAAGGGAAAGGACAGGCACACTCGCATCTCTACCACCATTAATGTTCTATATATCATGGTGCCACAGCCCACACTTAACCGATATTTGTGAACACATGGATGTAAAGATAAATATGATATATAGGAACTATGCTCCACTGAGTTAAAAATTATCTCTAACAATTCTTTAGCTCAGTGACTATTGATCTGGTAGCAAGAGAAGTTTCACTTGTCAGAGGGGACATGGCCAAGAGAACAGTTCACTGTGCTTGTGGGATGAAGTGAACTTGTGTGGCATGGTGTCCTGAGTCCTGCAAATACCCTGTCTTCCAGAATGCCTTAAACCCTGGCCCTACAATCTCAACACCCCCACCAGCCACAGGATGGCGCAACCCTTGCCCGGTACCTCCCATGCCCACAGCTGTGAAAACTCAGAGATACCTGCAGTCATCCCAGGAAGATGCATACCACCGAGGCTCCAGCTCTAAGGAGATTCATTTAATAAATCAGTAATAGCTCACCTTTCCTCAGCCCCCAACTGTAAGCCTAACTCTAGTCATCTTCGTCTCCTCATCCTTCTGCAGCATTACCTGATACACTTACCTGAAGCTCAGCTCTCAGTATAGCCTTCTCCAGCTCAGAGGTCTTTTTTTTTTTTTTTTTTACACTACGCGGGCCTCTCACTGTTGTGGCCTCTCCCGTTGCGGAGCACAGGCTCCGGACGCGCAGGCTCAGCGGCCATGGCTCACGGGCCCAGCCGCTCCACGGCATGTGGGATCTTCCCGGACCGGGGCACGAACCCGTGTCCCCTGCATCGGCAGGCGGACTCTCAACCACTGCGCCACCAGGGAAGCCCCTGCTCAGAGGTCTTTAATGATTTCCCATTAGGCACAGAAAAAGGCCGAGTCCTTAGACAAACATTAAAAGGCTCGTAATCTGACTTTAGCGTATCTTTTCAACTTTCCAGTAGTTTGTCTTCAACTCCCCTCTGGCCTTTTCAATATCTACCTTACCTATTAGTAAGTGTCTCCTGTCCTCTGCCAGAGAATGAGCTGGGTGCCTCCCTGACCCCAGCACAAAGTCCTGCAAACGTTATCTCAAATTACAACTGTTAGATGAATAAATAAGGTAGGCAGGCACAGATAAATGAAGCTGTACCTTTACTCAGATGGTGACCTGCCCCAGCACCTAGCACAGTGTTAGGTACATCATAGGTATTCGATGCATAGAACTTGCATAAGGAAAGGATAGAAGGCAGGAAGGCAAGATGAAAGGGAGGGAGAGAGGGAGGAATGAGCTCAAGTGAGGTCAAGATTTAACTGCATTACAGTCCCATCAATTAAATTTTCTCTCTTGGACCAGAAGGCGAAGGTGGGGTTGGATAATGCTGGGAGAGTGTGAGTGCTTCAGACACTGTGAATCAAGTCTGTCCACAAAGAGTTAGGGAAGGGAGACACAGTCTCCTGCCGCAGGAAGTGGGAAGCATTGTCTTCAGCAACAGAGAGAAAAACTGAAACTGAATGTCTGAAGTAAAGGCAGGTGTGGCAAAGATTTGATGAAGGTCAAATGCATCGTGCCTGACGGCTTCCAGCTGACCCTTGTGCTCATCTGCTGTGTGTCCTGATCTTCCAGATGCTGGCTCTGCTAACCAATCGTGGTCCTTGGCCATTATCAGAAAGTTGTTTGCAGGCCCCCAAAGGCAGTAGTCACACACAAACAGCAGCTTTCCGTAGATGTCTTTCCAGACCCTCTTCCCCATCCACTTTGGTGTTTTCTCAGCCAGCTTCTGCTTGTCCGCCTGCTCCATTTCTCCAGGACACCAAGTTTGTGACTTTCCTACGATCTTGTACCTTTTCCTTCTAGACCTTGACTGACCCAGCTCCTTCCACAAACTGCGGAAATTCTAATTACTGTAACAAATCCCCTATTCCACAGTGCTTTTAGTGGATCTCCTTCATGGTTGAACCCTGACTGTAGGAAATGAGGAAGATTCCATGCTCGCAATCTTCTTTAGACAGGAAGCAGCCTGAGATAGCTACTGTACTGTAAACATGAATTATATCTTATGTAAAAGAAGATGTATTAAAATGTTCCCAGGGTTTGTTTTAATCAAATATGGTATGACAGCAGACACAGAAATGACTGTCATGAGGGAAGAAGTTTATACTCACAGCTCCCTAAAAGCTGAAGGCATGGCATGCAGGGCCTTATGGAGAAGGGCCAGGGAAGGTCAGGAGGCAGAGAGGGGCGTGTGTGATCCAGAGACAAAAAACCAATTAAGGGTTTTTGTAGGAAGGAATGGGTGAGGCAGGGTAGCATATGCTAGGTTTAGGGTTTGATAGTTTGAATAATTTCAGGTGGGCTCTAGGTTATAGGGGTAATTCCCAGTTTTCAAGTGTCTTTCCCCTGGGGTGATTTAGGACAGAGGAATCATTGGCTTAGTGTGTGAGAGTTTAATAAAGGAAATGGTTGGAGGTGTGAGCTCTGGATTGATTGATATCAAAGGTGTACTATAAAGGGAGGTGTTTCCTATATCTAGGAATTAGCTAGCCTTGGGAGGGGCATTCTGTTTCAGATGAAGGCCCCAAATGTCAGAGCATCAAGAATGTAGAAGGGAGACTCTTTGGTGGGGCTAATGGCGGACTCTGGGAGGGCTCATGCCAAGGATTACTTCCCAGAACGTCTGCTGCCAGTGTCCTCGTCCCCGCAGTGAGCCACAGCCACCCCCCGCCTCTGCAGAAGACCCTCCAATACTAGCAGGTGTGGAGGAGGAAAGGAAGAAGGAAGAACTGAATATACTGAAACAATTATTTTTGCTTCCAAATGTAGGATTGCATCTTATTCAAAATACTCCTGGTGTTCAGCTTTGGATTTGGCCGCACCTGTACGTAGGTCATCCTCTGGTGTCTGTTCTTCGCCCAGACGAGGGGTTTAAAGGAGCGGCTGATTAGGCAGCGCTGGCCAACTCAGGCAGGTGTTTCTTATCCTGCTTAAAACATCGCGTTAAGCATTAAAGGCCGGGGAATCCCGGAAGATGGCGGAAGAGTAAGACGCGGAGATCACCTTCCTCCCCACAGATACATCAGAAATACATCTGCACGTGGAACAACTCCTACAGAACACCTACTGAACGCTGGCAGAAGACCACAGACCTCCCAAAAGGCAAGAAAAACCTCACGTTCCTGGGTAGGGCAAAAGGAAAAAAGAAAAAACAGAGACAAAAGAATAGGGACGGGACCTGCACCAGTGGGAGGGAGCTGTGAAGGAGGAAAGGTTTACACACTAGAAACCCCTTCGCGGGCGGAGACAGCGGGTGGCGGAGGGGGGAAGCTTCGGAGCCGCGGAGGAGAGCACAGCAACAGGGGTGCGGAGGGCAAAGCGGAGAGATTCCCGCACAGAGGATCGGTGCCGACCGGCACTCACCAGCCTGAGAGGCTTGTCTGCTCACCCTCCGGGGCGGGTGGGGGCTGGGAGCTGAGGCTCGGTCGGATGGCAGGGAGAGGACTGGGGTGGGCGGCATAAACACAGCCTGAAGGGGTTAGTGCACCACGGCTAGCCGGGAGGGAGTCCGGGGAAAAGACCTGGCGCAGAGGCAAGAGACTTTTTCTTCCCTCTTTGTTTCCTGGTGTGTGAGGAGAGGGGATTAAGAGCGCCGCTTAAAGGAGCTCCAGAAACGGGCGCGAGCCGCAGCTAACAGCACAGACCCCAGAGACGGGCATGAGACGCTAAGGCTGCTGCTGCCGCCACCAAGAAGCCTGTGTGCAAGCACAGGTCACTATCCACACCTCCCTTCCGGGGAGCCTGTGCAGCTCGCCACTGCCAGGGTCCCAGGATCCAGGGACAACTTCCCCGGGAGAACGCACGGCACGCCCCAGGCTGGTGCAACGTCACACCAGCCTCTGCTGCCGTAGGCTAGCCCCGCACTCCATACCTCTCCCTCCCCCCGGCCTGAGTGAGCCAGAGCCCCCGAATCAGTGGCTCCTTTGACCCCTTCCTGTAGGAGCGAAGAACAGATGCCCTCCGGCAACCTACACGCAGAGGCAGGGCCAAATCCAAAGCTGAGACCCTGTGAGCTGTGCAAACAAAAAAGACAAAGGGAAATCTCTCCGCAGCCTCAGGAGCATCAGATTAAATCTCCACAATCAACTTGATGTACCCTGCATCTGTGGAATACCTGAATAGACAACGGATCATCCCAAATAGAGGAGGTGGACTTTGAGAGCAAGATTTATGATTTTTTCCCCTTTTCCTCTTTTTGTGAGTGTGTATGTATACGCTTCTGTGTGAGATTTTGTCTGTATAGCTTTGCTTTCACTATTTGTCCTAGGGTTCTATCCGTCTGTTTTTTTTGTTTTTTTTTTACTTAAAAAACTTTTTAATAATTATTTTTTATTTTAATAACTTTATTTCATTTTACCTTACTTTATTTTATTTTGTTTTATTCTCTTTCTTTCTTTCTTTCTTTCTATTTTTTTTTCCTTTTATTCTGAGCTGTGTGGATGAAAGGCTCTTGGTTCAGCCAGGAGTCAGTGCTGTGCCTCTGAGGTGGGAGAGCCAACTTCAGGACACTGGTCCACAAAGAGACCTCCCAGCTCCACGGAATATCAAGCGGCGAAAATCTCCCAGAGATCTCCATCTTAACACCAGCAACCAGCTTCACTCAACGACCAGCAAGCTACAGTGCTGGACACCCTATGCCAAATAACTAGCAAGACAGGAACACAACCCCACCCGATAGCAGACAGGCTGCCTAAAATCATACTAAGTCCACAGACACCCCAAAACACACCACCAGACGTGGACCTGCCCACCAGAAAGACAAGATCCAGCCTCATCCAGCAGAACACAGGCACTAGTCCCCTCCACCAGGAAGCCTACACAACCCACTGAACCAACTTTAGCCACTGGGGACAGACACCAAAAACAACGAAAGCCTGCAAAAAGGAGACCCCAAACACAGTAAAGCAAAATGAGAAGACAGAAAAAAACACTGCAGGTGAAGGAGCAAGATAAAAACCCACCAGACCTAACAAATGAAGAGGAAATAGGAAGTCTACCTGAAAAAGAATTCAGAATAATGGTAGTAAAGATGATCCAAAATCTTGGAAACAGAATTGACAAAATGCAAGAAACATTTAACAAGGACCTAGAAGAACTAAAGATGAAACAAGCAATGATGAACAACACAATACATGAAATTAAAAATACTCTAGAAGGGATCAATAGCAGAATAACTGAGGCAGAAGAACAGATAAGTGACCTGGAAGATAAAATAGTGGAAATAAGTACTGCAGAGCAGAATAAAGAAAAAAGAATGAAAAGAACTGAGAACAGTCTCAGAGACCTCTGGGACAACATTAAATGCACCAACATTTGAATTATAGGGGTTCCAGAAGAAGAAGAGATTAAAAAAAAGGGGACTGAGAAAATATTTGAAGAGATTATAGTTGAAAACTTCGCTAATATGGGAAAGGACATAGTTAATTAAGTCCAGAGAATCCCATACAGGATAAATCCAAGGAGAAACATGCCAAGACACATATCAAACTGTCAAAAATTAAATACAAAGAAAACATATTAAAAGCAGCAAGGGAAAAATGACAAATAACACACAAGGGAATCCCCATAAGGTTAACAGCTGATCTTTCAGCAGAAACTCTTCAAGCCAGAAGGGAGTGTCAGGACATACTTGTCTGAATGGACACAAAAACAAGACCTGTATATATGCTGTCTACAAGAGACCGACTTCAGACCTAGAGACATATACAGACTGAAAGTGAGAAGCTAGAAAAAGATATTCCATGCAAATGGAAACCAAAAGAAAGCTAGAATAGCAATTCTCATATCAGACAAAATAGACTTAAAATAAAGACTATTACAAGAGACAAAGCAGGACACTACATAATGATCAAGGGATCGATCCAAGAAGAAGATATAACAATTGTAAATATTTATGTACCTAACATAGGAGCACCTCAAACATAAGGTTCATTGTAAAGCAATTATACTCCAAGAAAGATGTAAAAAAAAAAAAAAAGAATATAGAAGGGGCTTCCCTGGTGGCACAGTGATTAAGAATCTGCCTGCCAATACAGGGAACATGGGTTCGATCCCTGGTCTGGGAAGATTCCACATGTTGCGGAGCAACTAAGCCCGTGCGCCACAACTACTGAGCCTACACTCTTGAGTCCGCAAGCCACAACTACTGAGCCCGTTTGCCACAACTACTGAAACCCGTGCGCCTAGAGCCCGTGCTCCACAGCAAAAGAGGCCACCGCAATAGGAAGCCCGCACACTGCAAGAAAGATTAGCCCCTGCTCCCCGCAACTAGAGAAAGCCAGCATGCAGCAACGAAGACCTATGCAGCCAAAAATAAATAAATAAACAAATAAATAAATTTATTTAAAAAAAAAAAGTATAGAATATAAGAAAACATAGCCATACAGGAAAGATGATTCAGATAGAACCAAGGGCCTGGACAACAAAGCTAAGACTGCAGGAGAACCAGATCTAACAAAGCTAAGGTCTGAGGGTGCAAAACCAGGCCCTAATCAATATACATCCCTTGCCCCCAAAGGAGGGGGAGTTGTGACATTTGCCCAGCTAGATTTCAGATTTCTATGGAATAGTGATGTTTATATACCTCATATTTCCTCCCTTTATGAACATGAGTTTCTCTCGTAGTTATTCTATGCCTGTTCCATCATTGCATGTTAAATTGTATCTCTTTAATTCCTAGGTCACCAAATTGAGATGAACCATACTAAAAGACCTACCCCAAGGAATGACACATCAGGGTAAGTTTCTCATACACTCTTGAACATGATTAAATGACAAGATCCTGGACTTCAAACCTAAGTTTGATACTATAATTGAATAAGACTTTTGTGGTTCCTGGGGTGTATGGGAGTATATTTTCTTGTGGGAGGAATGTAAATGATCTGTGGCCACAAGATGAACTGTGGGTAATGAGAGGTGGTGGTCATTTTTTGCCACCTCCTGCATCTAGAGGTGAAACCTATTCCTCTCCACTTGAATGTGGGCTGTCTTTGGACCTGCTTTGACCAATAGAGTGTGGTGGAAGTGACCTTGCATATTTTGCAAGTCTGGACCTTAAGAGATGTGCAGCTTTTGTGCACTAGGAACACTTTCTCTTGGAGCCCAGTGGCTGCACTGTGAGAAGCTCAAGCAGTTAGAGAGTCTGGGTAGAGGACCAGCAAGCTCTCTAGTTGACAGCCCCTGGCAAGCTCCCAGCCAACAGTGCTAATAAACATCAGCCGTTTCAGTGCGTCATCTTGGTTGTTCCAGCCTCGCCAAGCCGACAGGTGGTAGTGTTACCGAACCAAACTTGGGTCCACTGTCCGTACTCACAGTAAAGCCAATCTACTAACAGCATGTTGTAGTGAAGGAAAGAGCAGTGTTTATTGCAGGGCACCAAGCAAGGAGTCCACGCAGCTATTGCTTAAAAGGCCCAATTTCCCAAAGGCTTTCAGGGAAAGGTTTTTAAAGACAGTGTGAGGGAGGGGGATTGTGGGGTGCGTGATCAGCTGGTGAACATTCTTCTGATTGGTTGGTGGTGAGGTAATTGGGAGTCAATGTTATCAACCTTCTGGTTCCAACTGGTCTTGGGTCTCTGGCCTGTGGGTAGCATAACTTCTTCCACCTGGTGGGGGTTTCAGTGTCTGCCAAACAGCTCAAAGGACGTGGCTCAGAATATTATCTGTAGTCCTTGAGGAAGAACTGAAGCTTCTTGACTTTGTTTAATGGCTAAACTATTATTATTTTGTCTTGCTAGATTGTTTTCCTTTCTGCATTTTCTCACTTCTCTGATTAAATTTACTCTTTGACTGAAGTTTTTCTACAGACAAAAGGCAGGCAGATGACATGGGGGTGGGGTCTATTCTGGGAAAACCCCATAGGGTTCTGCTTGTTTACCACAGCAGTCCCAGCCAAAAGCGTGAGGAGCAAAAGCACCCTAGCTAAGCCCACGTGATCTGTGGAATTGTGAGAGATAACAAATGGTGGTTATTATTTTTAAGTAAGTAGTGTGTGTGTGTGTGTGTGTGTGTGTGTGTAGGGGGTGTGTGGTTGGTACACAGCAACAGACAGCTGAAACAAGAGAACAGCAAACTTGAAAATGCCTCAAAACATCTAGATTATGGGATCTAGCCTATGATCTCAGATTTTCCCAATGCACATCCTTCTAAGAGTCTACTTGCCTGTACCCCTCTCCAAAGAACCACCTTCCTCTAAAAGAAGGAGAACCACAAATCAGGCATTTAGAAGGACACACTGAATCTTCTATTTGGACAAATCTTATCTGTCCTTTGGAAAGTTTTCCTCTCCTATTTCTTATGTTAGCACAAAGATATATTCTTAAAACAAAAAAAGTTAAAATTTCTTTGGAGATTGGTGCTCCTGAATGGGGAAGTAACAAGCGTTCTACGGGTTCCAGCCACTCTGTTCTCATCTTGCTTTTATACTGCTCCTGGCAAATCTACATATCATAAAAGTATATCTCCCCACTCTTATGACAAAACTTAAATTTCCCTTATAGATTGCTGCCTCTGAACGAAGAAGTAACGTGTTGTATCTGGTTCTGCCTGCTCTGTTTTCATTTTGCTATTGTATTGCTTTTGGCAGACCTCCATATCATAAAAAAGATGTTTGTGTCTATTTGCCTGAAGCTTGTTAATATCTTTCCAATGTTGCCTAAAACATGGTTAAGATTATGCAGGACAGTCATCTTGGCTTGAGATCCAAATTAGGGCAACGTAATTTGACTAGTGCCCTTGAGCTCTTAACATTGCTCAATCAGGTAAGGCAGATTGAGAGTCGTGAGACACAAGTAGCTGCCAGAATTAATGAATCAAAATACAGGACAGCCCATTAAATTTAAAATTCAGGTAAACAATAAATAATTTTTTAGTACGAGTGTATCCTACACAAGTTTGGAAATACTTAAACTAAAACCATATTTAACTGGATACCCCATATTTTACCTGACAACCCTATTCTAGGTCTCAGTAAGGTATAAGGATGCCAAATATGTTTCCTATGGTTATACATCCTTTTAAAAATGTGTCTTTTTGTCTGCTTTTGTGGGATCCACAGTAATGTGGTTATACTTTAACATGAGGCAGGAAAAGGTGATATAGACTTCCAGGAACCCAGAGCAATGGGGAAGAGCCCTCTCATCTGTTGGACACTTATAATACATCCAGTATTTCACACGAACCTCTCGACAACCCCAACAGATACAAGTGTCACCGCTTTGAGGAAATAGATACTCAGAGAGGACTTGCCCAGGGTCACACGGCTGGTAGGTGAGGCTCAGCTCTCTGATCACAGCTACCTGGTTCCTAAGCCTGTGTGTCTATATCTCCACAATGTGCTGATCTCTAGGGAGATACATCAGGAGACTGGAGGGTGTGAGGAGGGGCGGAGTTCTTGCTATTTTTCTGTCACTCTTGTGTACCCTTGTCGCATGGCATTTGAAAGGCTTGTTGATAACTATATACTTTACTGAGGACAAATGAGGGTAAGAGATAACAGGGAAGGTGTGGCAAAGACATAAATGTGCTTTTTTCGTCTCTGAAGGAGGAATAAATCCTTACTCAGTGACTTAGTCCCCTAGCCACTTGCTCTTGTCACATACAGATGGTAGCAGATTCCTCTTCCACTAGGGAAGGGAGCCTAGTGGCGGGATTGCTCAGCAGTAAACTGGCGGTTAAGTGATCCCTCTTCGATCCCTCGGAGTCTGAGTGGAACAGAGTGTATTTTTACATGGAAGAGGCCCTTGGCACAAAGTAGATTTAGTACGACTCCTCTTCTGAAGCTTCAGAACACAGCTCTCTGTCCCGAAATATTGCAGGAGGGAGTAAAGGGAGAAGAAAATGAGGACACAGGGCAATGTCAAGTAAGTAATGGGTCCCTGTGCTGTGTAGTTCTGATTTACGCTGCTTGGTAGGGAAGCAGAACCTTAGCAAGCCAAGTTTAGGAATTCAGTTATAAAAAGGTGGTGGGATATTATATCACCCACATGTAGAGGTTTCCTTTCCCAAAAGGAACAAATCAAAATTCAGATCCAAAATTTCAGCAGATTGGTATATTTTCCATGGAAGACTGACGTCTCTTAGCCAGGTTAAGTAACTCCCAACTTGGCTTGTATTTTCCATCACTCTTCTGCTTATACTTGAGAGCTTGGAATAAACCAGTCAGCAATTATGCTACAGCTTGACCCAAATCATTTTCTGGAAGGACACTGACACGAAGGGAAACCAATGGCCCAAAGCCGAACTGAGCAAATGATTCACAACATGCTTCTGTCTCTGCTGAAACATGTGGTCCTGATGCTGCTGGGAACCGGGATACAGAATAAGGGTCCTAGCTGGCCCTCAGCCATTCAGAGACACCATAAATGATGTTTTTCTTCGAAGAGTCCACACAGGCTTACATCACTACCAGGATTATGACTAGGGAATGCTCATAGTAGGCAAAACCCAGCAAATTCACTAAATGTACTTGTGTTTACATATTGATTCCCCCAGATAATTGTGGAAGTATCTCTTTTGCCTCCTGCAGATTATCTTTTTGTATCTTCTGTGTGTGTTTCTGGGATGGAGCTGGGAGATTTCAATAGATTTTCAAAGAAATCCGTGACCCCTTGGATAGAGAAGTTACAAGTTACATTTTACTCTTTAGAGGACCCATCTGAAGAATGATCTGATATTTTGGCTAGACCAGAAATTGCCTTTTATTGTTTGGTTTTAAAGCAGTTTTCAAGGTGCAGGTGACTTACTATCTTGAGCAGCGAATGTCTGCCAGATAAGTACAGTGTTGGGATCGGACAGGTCTTATCCCTAGAATCTTCTAATCCACGCTGGATGTGTGCATCCGTCTCCCTGGCTCATGTGTGAGTTGATCTAGACTGAATGGAAGATGGTGAGCACATTAGCCCAGGTCAGTCACTGCCAGAAGATGATACAGCAAGCAGACCTAAGCAGGTCTATGGCATTCCAGAGCTATTCCTTCTGTTGCCTCTCCTTTGCTTCCTGGTTCATTGAAGACGAGTTTGTTCCATTACTGTTGAACTGGTCTTTACCACTTGTGCCTGAATTCTTTTGCTGAGGGCCTTCTCTTGCTCTGGAACCTATTTTGCTATCTTTGCCATAAGTTGAAAGCATGGAAGGATTAACTCTCCCACCTCCGGATTCCCGAACTATGACTGCTGAAGTCGATAGATGAATACCCACCCTGTTGCTCTGCAGTGAGTGCTATGTGTGATCTACACTGTTTTCTAGCTTCCTGGTGAGGCCGTACCCAGGCTCTAACATTGCTAGCCTCCTTGCTAACTCATCCTTTCTTGGCTGCCTTAACTTCCTTGTGCCATTTCTCCATCCCCCTGGTGCTTCTTAGGGTATCTGTTGTATTGTTGGCTCACAGCCTGCTTTTGAGGGAAACCCCAAAAGTGTGGCTTCAGCTTCTTGAAACTAGAGATGGAGGGACAGAAGGAATGCGGTATG